>NW_027643553.1:0-45646 GCF_032717465.1 Coenobita brevimanus
TTGTTTGTGGACAACCCTTGCGGGATTAAGGCGTCTGGTAATAGATAGACAGAGAGATAGGATGGTGGACTGCAGGAGAAGAGCAACATCAGCCTGCAGTCCACTATATTTCAGAATCTACCTTTTGATTCACTTTCATCGCTTCACCCACAGATAAACAAACCGAGATACACGAAAGCATCAAAACCACACGTGCCCTATGGTAACATGCCACACATACCTTCACTATAAGCGCACATGCACACACACACACACACACACACACACAAAGATTCATATCCTGATGGGCCTGAAGCAATAATACGAAGAAAGAGGCATCACATTCACACACTTACCACATTGTGCAGGGCAGGTGTTGGGGTTAACGTCCATTACAGTTTCAATTTAGCTAGGATTCCTCCTCCTCTTCTTTCCGCCTCTCTCTCTAGGCAGCTTCCACGGCTGACAATCAACTCCTGCACCTGAAAAATATATTACACAATTAGTCCTTTCCTTCACAGACCTTAAGTTTACCTGGTAAGAAATGTATCTGGTCGGATCAAGAACAATATCATTTGGGGACAACAACACGGTGACATGGAGGCACTTAGTTTGTGGCCACCCCTCTAGGCGTCTGGCAATAGATTGATATGTTTTATTATTTCTTATACACAGAAGGAACACAAGGCTACAAGCCAAAAATATTGTTCCCTCCAAGAAAAATAAAAAACACGATAACAGAAGCCATATTCAACACCCAAACATTTCAAGATGCCTGGACACACTGTATTTACAAATCTAAATATAACAGACTGTAGGAAATACAAAGACATTTCCAGAGTTGTCCTGTTTCATACATGAAGTACCGAATGTAATGGTTAACTCTTGCATTTGAGGATTTACATATTACTATCTATCTATCTATATATCTCTTGCCAGACACCATAATCCCGTACGGGGTGGCCATTTGACCCTGAGTTATTTGTTTTACAGGGAGGGGCACTAACCCTCCACCAACCCACACTTGACACGTAGGGAGCACGTATGGTTTTGGTTATATGGTTACCACCCAGTGTTGTAAATGGTTTCTTGGCTTACAGGAAACCATTTGGCTTGTCACTCCAATGTAAAGCCACCTATAACGGAAAAGAAAAGCAATAAGAAGTGACAGGAAAGATGGGAGCAATAGGAAGGGGAGACAGCAAGCACAGAAAAAGAATGATAAAGGCTAAGGAAGAAGTAGGCAGCATTACATCAAGACAGGTTATCATTCTCATTATTTATAACCAAATCAAAAGCATTATAGTGTTTTAACAAGTTCTTGATATTATGTCAAAGTTACCATCACATGATGTTTATATATATTTATTTTAAATTTAAGTTTTGCTGATTCTATGAATATTATCAATGTCAATATTTTTCATTTCCTTGTACGGTCCAAAATGAGCATATGGTCAATTAATTTCATCAATCAAATGTCAACTGTAACGAACTCTCTGAGGAAACTGAAGAACCTTCTCAGAGAGTACAACACATCAGGTTTGGTAAGTAGGGCAGACACAATAACCATCCTGCCTACAATTTCAGTCTTACTCTGCCTGGCATTGCACTTCCACCACCTGCTCTGCTGCTTACCTAGACCCATTTGACTGTAATTTGGCCTACAATTTCTGTCTCTCCATCCTGAATACTGAGCTGTAACAACAAATTTACACTAGAATAAGATGCTAGTCCTGACTAAGTGTCATGAAATGGATGCAGAATGCTCAGGAGAGAGAGAAGCAGTCAGGGAGAAAGACTGAAAGTTGAGAAGCTGAGGATCAAAGAAATGGCAGATGAATACTGGACCAAAGTAGAGGACGAGTTAAAATTACTGAATTGGAATGAATTGGATCTGGACAGACTGTGGAAAGCATATAGGGATTGCTTAGTTAGGAATGCTAAAGTGGTATGTGGTGTGGCAAGAGTAACAACAAAGAAGAAAGGTATGGCATGGTGGGATGAGGAGGTAAAGAGAGCAGTGTGAATTGGAGGAAAAGAGGAAGAAGTGGCTAAAGTGGTTACAGGATAGGGGTTCAGTTGAAATAAGAACTGAATATGTTGTGAGCAAGAAGCACGTAAAGAGACTAGTGATGAGGAAAAAGGAGGAGGTAAATGAGGATCTAGGAAGAAAAATTAATGCAAACTACTCTGACAATAGAAAGTTATTCTGGAAAGAGGTGCGGAAATGTAGAAGTGAAAGCAGTAAGAAATGGGATGGTATGAAGGATGCAGGTGGTAGATTATTTAACCCATGGAGATGAAGTAAGGACCAGACGGAAAGAATATTTTGAAAGCCTGATGAATAGGGATAGAGAGAGCAGAGCAGCTGTAAACATGATTGGTTTTGGGGGTGTGCAGAGAAGGTATGCAGTGCCAGGAGACGTGACACTCACACAGGTGAAGAGTGCTGTGAAGCAGCTGAAAAATGGGAAAGCAGCTGGGGTTGATGAGGTGTATGCAGAGATGCTTAAATGTAGTGGAGAGAATGGAATGAAGTGGCTTGTTGGAGATATGAAAGAAGACATGGATGAGTGGAAACTGTTTCTGCAGAGTGGAAAAAGGCTGTGATTGTACCCCTGTACAAAAAATAAAGGTGAATGAAGTGAGTGTAAGAATTATCGTGGCATGAGCTTACTGAGTGTGGTAGGGAAGGTATATGGAATGAATTATTATAGTGAGAGTAAGAGAGATATCAAAAAGTCCTAGAGAGTGATGAACAGGGTGGCTTTAGGAGTGGCAGAGGAATGTGTGGATCAAAGTATTTTCAGTGAGGCAGATAGTATAGAAGGCTTGTGAGAAGTACAATAAGGAAATTATGGCATTCATGGATCTGGAAAAAACATATGACAAAGTGGACAGAGAAGGATTGTGGAAAGTTTTGTGCATGTAAGGTGTAGAGGGTAAGCTGTTAGGTGCCATCAAGAGTTTTTATGATGGTAGTGAAGCATGTGTCAGGGTTAATGGGCATCTAAGTGAATGGTTCACAATCAGTGTGGGCATGCGACAAGGTTGTGTGATGTCCCCATGGTTGTTCAATGTATATATGGGAGAAGTGAAAACATGAGTAATGGAGAGAGGGATGGCATTGATAATGAATGGTGATGGATGGAATATCTCAAATTTGTTGTATGCTGATGATGCAGTACTGCTTGCAAGTGCAGTTAAGAACTTGGTAGGCTAGTGCAGAGTTTTGCTGATGTCTGTAAGCGTCGTGCCTTGAGAGTACACGTAGAAAAGAGTAAAGTGATGGTTATTGAGTGAGAAGGTGACTCCCAGTGCAATGTCACAGTAAATGGAGAGAGACTGGAATTGGTGAGAGAGTTCAAATACCCGAATTTACAGTGATAGAAAAGTGAAAAAAAAAAATGTTACCATAGACTGAATTAATGTGTCTTTCAAAACAAATAAAGGAATCAGACTTAACAACATTCAGGAACAGACTCAGCACTCTTTCTCTCTCTCTCTCTCTCTCACACACACACACACACACACACACACACACACACACACACAAAAGGGGGTGATGCCTGGTAGATTTACCCCTTATTACACTTAAAGCATTATACTGGCAAGTGCAAGTGCAATAAGATTGTGTCATATCATATTGTTTATAAAGGCTCCAACCTGATTGCATACATTCGCCTTGGTCACCTAATGGCAACTCTCCACATTACTTGATCTCTGGCAGCCTCCCAATTCCGTCCCTTATCCCTAAGGTCACACTCTATAACCTCATTCCAGGTCTTTTTCAGTCTGCCTCTCACAACCCTACCTGACATTCATACTTCTCACTTTCCCCACCCAATTGCCATCTTCCATCCTCCCCACATGCCCAAAACATCTCAATCAACCCCTCCTTATCACAACACCAATACACTTCGATTCGATCCTTCCTCTCAACTCTACCCTCAATGTTCACACCTCCCACCCTCCACACCCCAGTTGTCATCATTCATCCTCTCCACATGCCCAAACCGTCTCAAGCTACCCGCCTCATCACAACATCAATATATTCTAGTTCCATCCTTCCTCTCAGCTCTTCATCAACATCTCTCACCATACCAGTTGTCATCTTTCCATCTCCTCTCCACATGCCCAAACCATCTCAATCTATCAATCCTCATCACAATAATGTTTTCATGTACATTTTTATACCCTAACTCCTCTTGCAACAGTAATCAACTTTTACATGATGAAACTAAAAAATCCCTAATTATATATGACATGGTGGGCATACAAAGACAGAAAAAAAAGATCCCACTTCTATATTTTTACCTTAGAAAGTGCAGAACTAACCATCTACATGATATCTCCTTGCTGGGTATAATTTAGTCAACTACTGAGGGCTGTGTTTATACTTCAAGATTACTTTTCTCATTTATCTGTACTCTCTTAAAATTTGCACACACACACAGGTTCATTTGTGCAACATTTAGGGGGTTAGTCCTTAGCTTTAACTCATCTGATGTCTGTCTATCTCTTGCAAGACGCCTTAATCCCATTACGGGTGACCACAAACAAATCTCCATATTCCCCTGTCCCCTGCTATTTCACTCTAGACCTCCCTGCAACCTAAACATACGCTCTCCGATCTCTCTCCACTCCATTCTCATCCTTGGTCTCCCCTCTACCTGACTCAAACAGATCTCCATGTTGCCCTGTCCTCTTCTACTTGGTTCACCCTTCTCTAACTCACACTCCTCTGTCTCCATACATCCTCGCCACTCCATCCCTCTCATCTCATTCTTGGTCTCCCCTTCCACCCTTGGAAATGAAGCGGATCTTGAATTTGGCTCTCCTTTTGTATTGTTTTTGTTGTTTCTTTCTTGGAAGGAATATTAATGTGGGCTCAGACTGTGGTTCCTTCTTCCTCGCATTAAAAAAAAAAAAAAAAAAAAAAAATATTCCAGCTATTAAGACTCTTACAAACACTTTCAGCCAGTCTAACTTTAATACACTATACTAGCCAGTCTATAATTCTCCATCATTTCCACTTGGCCAAACCACATCAAAGTACTTCTCTAAACACTTTCAATCACAAAAGATTTCACATGAGCTAAGGGGTTTTTGTATGCAACATGTGCTACAAGTGTAATGGTGTATGGTAGTGAGACCCGTGCAGCAAAGGAAGAGGATATTCACAGGCTTAAATGTACAGAAATGGCAATGATTAGGTGGATGTGCAGTGCATCCCTGAGTGCAAGGCCTGGGGGAGCTAGGTTTACGACAGAAGAGTTGAGAGGTGAGGTGGGACTGGAGTGTATTGTTGTTGTGATGAGGAGAGAGGTAGATTGAGGTGGTTTTGGGCATGTGGAGAAGGATGGGGGATGATAACTGAGTGCAGAAAGTGAGAAGAGTTAATTTTAGGGGTGGGGTTGTAAGGGGTGCAGCAAAAAAGGACCTGGGACAAGGTCATTAGAGGTGTGACCTCAGGGTTAAGGGACTGAACAGGGAGGCTGCCAGAGATTGAGCAGCATGGAGAGCCACCATTAGGTGGCCAAGGCTGACACATGCACATTGGAGCCTTCAAAAACGAAACTAGTCACACCAGGTACTGACCAGAATTTTCAGCCATGTACCTGCACAAACAGTTTCGTTTCTAAGGGTGCTGTTTACCCCTCCATAAATATATATTTTTTTGCTTTCGTTTTATAATCCTGACAGTCTGTTTATATGTGACAGTATGGTGCAGAGGCCAAGGATGAGGTGGAGGGATGGAGTTGAGTGACATACGAGGGAGGGGGGAGTGAGTTGAGAGGAGGGTAGTAAAATGGTGGGTGACTGAGCAACTTGGAGGCGTTTTGTCTGTGGCCACCCTTTGTGGGATTAGGGCGTCGGGCTATAGATAGATAGATAGAAGGTGCAGAACAGATGATTTGCCACACAGCACACCCAAGGCAATAACCCTACATGGAGTTTACTGATGACTGACACTGTGTAGGCAGAGCTGATGGAGAATATGAGATAGTAGAAGGTCAAAAGGAATAGGGAAGTGAGCTTAGAAAAGACAAAGAGAGAGAGAAAAATACAAGTAGATAGATAAACAGATAGAGATAGAGAGAAAAGAGGGAGAAACTTTATTACAGTACAATGATCCCTACCTCTATCATATGGAAGTGAAGCTTAGCCTTACCTTATGACACCCTATGGAGATCTCAGCCACTAAGCCTCAGTTACGCAGTGCCGTGGCATCAATATATTCTTGCAAATACCCTAGCCTGTCGCAGTATGCGGCAAGAGGTGGTGTGTCTCCCATCTTTCGCAGGAAGGCGTCTGATTTCGGCTTGAAGGCTTGTGCGGTGCAGGTTAACACGTTTGTGAAATATCACCTTGACGTGGCAGGATCTTCCCCTCTTTGCTACGGAACTTTTATTCAAGCTTGGGTAGTACCAGACTCCTCCACAGGGTTAACATGCTGGTCTCATCCCCCATGGCGAAAGGACACAGTCAAGGGTGAGAGCAGTGTGGAAGAGTGGCAAAGAGTGAAAAAATGTTATTTGAAGGAAGGAGCATGTGGGAGTGAAAAGAGGTATATGAAAGGTGCATGTGGAATTATATGGAAAAACAACGACAAATGATGAAGGTGACAAGCACTGTGATGTGGATGTTACGAGAAATACTCTGTGATGGTTCAGTCATGTGGAGAACAGAGAATGAGACCTGACCAGGGAGACTGTATGAGTGGGAGGTATTAGGGCAAACTAAGGCTAAGATGGTGGGATGGAGTGGGTGAGAGATATCAGAGGAGTTGTGAATGGCAGAAGACAGAGTGGACATGGAGGCGATTTGTCTGTGGCCACCTCTTGAAGGATTAACGTGTCTGGTAAGTTATACAGATAGATACATGTAGATAAACAGGACAAGGTCAAAGGGGAATCTGCTGGTAAGGCATGACTTCCCTGTAAATGTCTGTTACTATGACCTCAATCTTGGCTATAAAAAAATAAATAAATCAATCAATCATGCCCTATGGGTCAGACACTTACATATTGAAACTTTATTTATTTATTTATAAGTGTACATTAGTGATTATTTAATGCACAGCTTCTCCCTCTTTCCTATAAAAATTCTAATGCTTGATCATTTTAAAAAACACTTCCCTACCTTTCTTCCTGCCTCCCTCCCTGCCTGGGTGGGGGGGCGGGTGGGAGATAATCCTGTCTATTCTTTTTCTCTACATGTTTGTTAAATCTTTGTACCCTCAACATCCACTCTTTTTTCTCACCAGAATGAGAGACTGACAAGTGAGAGTGTATGTGAGTGTTGAGGGTGGAGGGGGGGGGAAGAGGGGAGGGAGGCCAAGGAGACGAGACGGAGTGGAGAGGTATCTGAGAGAGGGGGGTATGAGCTGGGAGCAGGGCAATGAACATGTATGCAGCCAATCTTAAGCTGTATCTTAATAACATTACCTGTAATACAGAGGTAACCCTGAATGGACTTTAGTCAAGCCATGGACACAATTCTGAGCCAGCAGAACTGTCTGTCTGTAAACAGGCTATGTACCTCATGACACAAACTGTGGACTTCGGACTCCTTCAAACTCAACATTATGGACTTAAATCCTAGCATTATTCTATCTGAAATGTATGTTTGCTGTTAAGAACTATTTTGCTGTTTATGCCTACTGTCTCCTGTAAATAAAAAGCCATATATTTGGTCTCCTGTGTTGGATTTCAAAATTTACGACTATCGGCAGGCGTTTTGGGAGGGTAAAATGTAAATTTGGGGGTCCACATTTCCAAGGGATATGTGCAGAGGGTTAGACTTGATTCTTTAGCCAACCAAGTGCTATTTCCTCACTCAGACAGACCATCTCCATATTTTAGAGGGGGTATTTGAAAATTATGGAACACCACCCTCCAACTCCAACCCCTGATCATTTTACTAGTAAGCTATTTCCTTCTGTCCTAGCTTTTCCCCTTCCTTCTGACCACTACACTTGGCCACCAAATACAGCTCCCTATCTGTTTGTAAAGCTGGGGGCAATAATGGATCAAAAAATGGCTGGGTAGATAAACAGGAAGATTGACATAAGAATAAACGGACAG
Organism: Coenobita brevimanus; assembly: GCF_032717465.1. Lineage (NCBI taxonomy): Eukaryota > Metazoa > Arthropoda > Malacostraca > Decapoda > Coenobitidae > Coenobita > Coenobita brevimanus. Next base: position 8,070 of record NW_027643553.1, read on the forward strand.
CCTTACAGACAGTCTGATAGATACAGAGATAATTATGCTGCAGTGCTCCTCTGTGCAACTGACCTTTGTGTCTGTGACATTTCCAAAAACCATCCTGGGATACAAGGCCACTCTATCATCTGGGTAACCACACAACTTTCCTAGGTACTCATTTTACCTTTTGTATTTATTCTCTCTCTCTCTCTCTCTTTTGGGGTGTTTATGTCTCCTCTCCTTAACACCTGTCTTCCTAAACTAAATCAAACAGAAAGGTAACGAACTCTCTCCCATCCATGAAACTGAAACCAAACAATATTTCCCCATACATTTCAGCGTGTATGAAGTAGTTCCTGAGTAGCCAAAATATATGTTTATGCTAAAAAAAAAAAGTTAAAATATAATATATTTCTTGAAATGTGAGGTGCATAGTTATTTCACAGCTCTGTCTTCTGTTCAGTTGTTAAAATTTAAACAGAAAGTGTTGTATTTCACAGCTCTTCGCCTTACTTCAGAATGCAAAATATAGTGGGAGTGTAAATATTCTTTGCTTACCTCGCTATCACTGTTCAGATTTCACTGCCTGACGTCTGTGTTGGTACCAGGACACTATCAAGCATTGTCTTGCCTTCCATGTATGCATTTCCTGCTTTCAAATCACTATTTTCCACTGCTTCTCATTAATAATCTTTTGTCTTCCTGTCTTCCACATTTGCATTTCCTACTTCAATTCACCATCTTACACTTTGTCATTAACTCATTTTCTCCTTCCTCTTTTCTTGCTCCCATCATATGCACCTCTTTCAGCATCTCACGTAACCTCCACATACCTAACCTAACCAATTCTGACGCAGCCTAACCTCATCTAACCCTACCTAATCCTACCCAGTCTCACTTAACCATACCATACCTGACCTAACCCAACCAGTCAAGCCTAAAATGACCTAATCCAACCAAACCTAACCCAGCCTAACCCAACCAAATAAAACCCAACTCAAAACCTATTAAAACCGACGTATTCTAAAGCAATCTAACCTAATCCGTCTATATCTAGTCGAACTGAAGCCAACCCAACCCAAAATTACCTAATCAGACCAAACCCTGCCCAAAGTGACCTAACCTAACTTTCAATCAGCCATAAATTCGTAATTTTTTTTTGCTGCCTTCATGAAAGTCTATGGGTGTCACATTCCAAGTTTCGCCTGTTCTGTGTACACTGTATAACTTTGTGTTATGGAGCAGGATGTCATTACTAATGCTAGGTATTAATATCAACCACCCTGGCATAGTAAATGATTCCTGGACTACAAAAAACCACTTGGTTTGTCAGTCGGGGTAGAATCACCAGGAGGTAGCACTACACACTCACTCCCTCACCATTCCAGCCCCTGGAATCCTGACTCCACCTCATAAATATCCTCACTTAAATGCTTCATATTCTGGCATTAATATCCTGTATATCTCAAGAGTCAAGACGGAGAGATGGTTATTTTATGCTGTGTTAAGTAGACAAACAGACAGACTGACAAATGAGGAAGTAAAGGAGTATTGTGGTGTTGATGTGGTTGAAAATGTTAAGAGAAATACTCTGAGATGGTTTGGCTATGTGGAAAGGATGGAGAATGAGAGACTGACTAGAAGAGTCTGTGAGTGATGTGGAGGGGATGAGGAGAGGGATGGAGTGGAGAGGATGCAGAATAAGAGACTAACTAGAAGAGTGCATGTGAGTGGGGTGGAGGGGGAGACCAAGGATGATACGAAATGGAGAGGATGGATAATGAGAGACTGACTAGAAGAGTGCATATGAGTGAGATGGGAGGGGAGACCAAGGATGAGATGGAAGGATGGACTGGAGAGGATGGGGAATGAGAGACTGACAGGAAGAGTGCACATGAGTGAGGTGGTGGGGAGGCCAAGGATAAGATGGAGGGATGGGATGGGGAGAGATATGAGAGAGGAAGGGTGTGAGTTGGAGGGAGGGAAGAGGACAGGGTAACATGGAGGCAATTTGTTAGTGGCCACCCCTTACAGGAATAAGGTGCCTTGCAACAGATAGATAGACACAGATAGATAGAAAAATGGATAAAGTTACCAGATAGAGACATACCTTACACAATATATAGCAGACTGAGTGTGGAGATACCAGGCCATTCTCCAAAAGTGTTTATAGGAGCTGCAAGCCAGGACAGGTTGCAGTGCTTGTTGCCCACCACACTGTAAAATAGAAAGACATGATAATATTAATAACAACAATAATAATCATCATCATAATCATAATAATAATAATAATAATAATCCATCCATCCATCCATTGTCCAATCCTACGTTGTCCCATGAGGAACGTAGGAGCCCAGGGCTAAGCAAGTTGGTCCTGACAATCAAGATGAGAGTGATTTAAGATGAGAGTGAGAATAATAATAATAATAATAATAATAATAATAATACAGGATATACATAAAGGTACATCATAAGAATCAAACAAATATTGGACCTCAAAGCTGTGATCACTGGCCACATTGGTTTTGTATTTAATGAACCCTACGCACATCCACCTACACCAAGAATGAGTAAAGAGTGAGTTATGTATTATTCTAACTTTGGGACAGTCCCCACAAAAATGCAAACAAATGTCAAGTGGCATTATTTGGTCATCGTCATCATCATCATCATCAGGACCTCCTTTCCAACCCTAGGGCAGGGTGAGGAGTAGCAATGTCCAGACAGCCCAGATTTGCCCAGTCCAGTGGGCCATGCTTCCATTCACTCATCATTCAAGCCCCTGGAATCCAGGCTCTATCAGATACACCAAAAATATTCACCACGTTCTGTAGCTTCACATAAACGTACCCGATAGAGTGGTATTTGGTAAAGATTAAATTGCAGACAACTAAGGCAATGACAGGCTTCAATAAAGTACTACTTTCTCAGAAATACGATACTAACGTAGATATCCAACTCCACTGAACTCATTAGTGAACTGACTGTGTGTAAGGGACTGCTGGACGGAAGACCAATTTATGCAAATGCAAACCAGCCTGTCAAAAATATTCTTTCATGTGGTGATGTTTTTTGTTAATGAGCATTTCAGTGATGAGTGGTCTCTGCTCTTGGCAAATCTCATAAGTTTACCAAGACATGTAGAATCATGATAAAATAACTAAAAAGAGAAGGTAGACTCATAAGATCACCATTTTTTTGGTGTTCTGCACATCTCGCATTTCACTGGCTGAGTACCATTATGACGTAGGCTGGCGCTATGATTCTGTTTATGTCTGGTGATACACTAAACCAAGGTGGTGATTCACTTATTTGTTTTTTTGCTTTAATTAGTACTTTTAATACAAATGGGCTGCTGTAGCGTCTATGGGTGTAGTGGGAGGAGTAAGGGAACTGTTTATAAACTCCACAGATTCCCAAAAAACAGTGAAATCAGAAAAAAATGGATAAGTTTGTGCAGAAGAGCAGACACATTTTCGCCAGATGCTGGCCAAGTCTGCTCTTATCATTTTAGCCAGTCCCAGTATGCCAGACATTTGAAATACGAACTTCTGTCCAGGGAACCACCTGCTAAGGTTCGCCTACTGAAACCTGATGCAGTTCCAGACATAAATCTGCCAAAGAACACATGAAAATGAAGGTAGGTACCGTAGGTAAAATGGCTTGCACATACATGGTGATGGAAGTTATCTAAAATAACTGTTAACGATTGTGTTGATCAGAGCAAATATCTAGCAGAATTTTTAAACATATTTTCATGGACTATGGAAAATTTAAACTTCAGTGGTGTGGTCTTGAGACAATTTACAGTAAATGAGTTATGAGGCAGCTTCCAATATGGTAATGTAGAACATTTACTTTTAATTAATCATCCTTTGCAGACATAGAGAGATATGATTATTTTTGTAATGTTAGCATTACCCACAGTAACGTTAGGATACTTGTTCAGTTACATCTATTTGCATAAGGCTGTATAAATACTGGCAAGTTTTTACAAGTAGGCAATAAACAGTTCAGGAATATTATATGTGTATAGTATACAGTACTCCCTCAGGATCAGTGAACCCCCAAAATCCCAGTTGGAAATAATAACCAAAATAATTCACATAACCTAACCTGAACTGCACATTGCCAACTTGTAAAATATCTAAATACCAGGGTGTCAAATGAGGTCATGTTAGAGTTATTTTACCAAGGTGCTGTTCATGTTTTGGAACTATAATCCAGGCTCTATCATCATTTACAGAATCATCCACAACCAAAAGGCAGAAGCGGATTACTGAAAGGAATAGCAGGAAGCTTGCTGCAGAATTGGTGTGGAACTCAAGTGGTTCAACTACAATTCAACCATCCCCTGAAAATGATAGTCTGGTGTACACTGAATTTCCTCTTAAAAGGTACAGTAGCTGTATATTACTGTATTACAAATTACAGGGGCAGTTGCAAACCAGCTGCAGATGGGCCTGCTGGCCTGGCAGGACTGGGGCTAACCAAAACTAGCAACAACATTTTGTATGCAGAAAAGACAATAAGGATTTTTGCCCATTGGCATTAATTAAGTAGTAAAGTTAGCAAGATTTTTACACATTGCTTTTTTCATATTGCTGGTACCTGTAAGTGATTTAAACTTTACAAAAAAATGGACAGGTTTATTGATTGAGCAATAATTCATATTTTGGATCCAATTACAATATAGTTTGGGTACCATATATTGGAGTGAATGTTATTTTTTTTTCATAAGGTTCATTATCACCCCACTGAAAAAACACTAAAACATTAACTTTCACAGGTATGGTTATGCTTCATTTAAAGTAAATCAGATTTAGCTAGTGCTCTTACCTGGCACTGATGGGGAGTGTAAACCATGAACATTTTCTTAAATGTTATTCACCTTTTTAAAAGAAATAAGAAAAGATTCTTTCTTTCACTCTTTGCTCTTCCTTCTGCCTGTGTGACTCTACACTGAGTGCAATGCCAAGTGGTTTCCTGTACACCAGGAAGCCATTTACAATGCTGGGTGGTAACCATATAACCAAATTATGGCTTCTGGTGATTTAGCAGGTAGTTAAGGCACTCCAATCGGATTGAGCCAGTGCAGGTTTATATCCATGGGGTGGTTGGGGCTTATTGCTAACATAATGCCACTCAGGGATGAGTAAGGCTGGTCACTCTCATCTTAAATGTCAGGACCAATTTGCCCAGCCCCGGGCTGCTATGCTCTTTGTGGGACAACGTAGGAATGGATGATGGATGGGATGAAAAAAAAAGGTTTGGGGAGAGAGAGAGAGAGAGAGAGAGAGAGAGAGAGAGAGAGAGAGACAGACAGACAGACAGACAGACAGACAGAGAGAGAGAGAGAGAAAAAAAAAATAAAAAAAAAATAAGGTGGTCCCAGGTTGCCCTGATGATTACCTGGTGGAACTATGATTTTTGGGCTTCCTACATAATTTTAAAAATTTAGCCCAATTGTCTGATGGAAATTGACATATGCCAGAAGAAGCGTCAATGGATAACTGAGATTACCGTATGGACCAAAATCACAAAGTTGAAAACATGAAAAGTGTATCAAAGTAACTTGATACAGCCTACTATTACAAGGAGACGTGTTACTCTGAAAATATTGTATTCTGATCAAATCAAGATGAAAAAATGAAACGCATTAAAGTCAAAGTCAAATGTTTACTTAGCCATAGAGATTACAGTAGTTGACATAACACTTAGTTCACAAGCGGCTGAGCCTTTTGAGAGTCCGGGAATTCTCTTTCAAGGCACCTTGTATTTCTTTCACTTTGGTAAACATCAGTTGTCTAGTAAGGCTAAAACTACGATTTGACTAATCAGCTGTATGACTTTTAAGTAATAATGATCATCCCCAAAAGGCAATATTTTAAGATTTTAATAAAGGGTATATACAAGATAGCACTACAACAAAACGGAGGTAATTTTTATATTAATACCAGTAATAATGGTCATAATAAGAATAACTACAACAACAACAATAATAATAATAACAATGAAAGTCAACTAATTTGAAGAATTAGTACTTTGACAGCAAGTAAGATTTATAAGAAGATTTGAAAGATACAGCATCGCTTAGTTCCTCAATGGCCATTGGGATACCATTCCAAACTTTGGGTCCCTGATAAGTGATATGTGACTGGGACTGGGTTGAAGCCATGACTGGTATTTTTAGATTACAGTTATTTCAGAGATTATACCGATCATTCATATTCAAATCGAAGTAACTGTTAAATGATAGGTTGTGCAAAGACTTGTAAACAAACAGAGCAGTGCAGTAGGACTTTATATCAAGCAATTTTAGGATAACCAATTTCTTGAAAGATGGATTAGTGTGGTCATAATTGCGTAAGTTTTCCATTATACGGACCGATTTCTTTTGGGCTATAAATAAGCGGTTTAATTAAGTTACTTGAGAGGAGCATGTGGAGTGAAGTTGAGGGACAGGTTGACGAATGAAGAAGTGAATGAACGTTGTGGGGTAGATGTGGATGTGGTTGAGAAGATTAGGAGAAATACACTGAGGTGGTTTGGACATATGAAGAGAATGGAGAATGAAAGACTGACTAAGAGGGTGTATGTAGGTGAGGTGGAGGGAGGGAGAGGGAGGGGTAGACCAAGGATGAGGTGGAGGGATGGAGTTGAGAGGTATATGAGGGAGGGGGGGGTGAGTTGGGGGGAGGGTAATCAAATGGTGGGTGACAGAGTGACTTGGAGGCGTTTTGTCTGCGGCCACCCTTTGTGGGATTAGGGCGTCGGGCTATAGATAGATAGATAGAATTGTGTCTTATGAGCACCACTCCATACATTGTTACAATAAAACAATAAAGGAAAAATCAGCAAGTAATAAATGAGCTTAAAAGACTGTGTTGTTAGTTAATCACAAATTTGGTACATGATCCCACACTGTTTGCTAATCTTTGTATGGAGATACTGGATATGTAAATGCCATGACAAACATTCATCAATTATAACACCAAGGAATTTTATACTGTCCACTCTTTCAATTGACTGGGCACCTATGTAGATGTTGGGTTGATTTGCAATGCTTTGTGTCCTTCTAAAAATAATTCAATGCGATTTGCCTACATTTAATGTGAGTTTGTTGCTTGTTATCTATTTTTTAATATCTGTTAGGCTGCTATTTACAACATTTGTTAGTTCATTGAGATTTTGGTGGCTGGCATAAAAGGTACTATCATCTGCAAATAGTACTGGCTTCATAAGTGAGGTAGCGTACACGATGTCATTTATGTACAAAATAAACACGAGTGGTCCTAAGACCGACCCCTGGGGAACTCCAGATTCTACTGGCATACAGATAGACTGGCACTGTTTGTATTGCACAAACTGTTTGCGATTGGCTAAGTAGGAAGCAAACCATTGATTTGAAGTGCCTCGTATACCATAGTGGTCAAGCTTCTTTAGTAATACAGAGTGATTTACAGTATCAAATGCCTTAGCCAGATCTAAAAATACACCCATAGTAAATTTATTTTCATCAAATGAAGTCAGCATGTCCTTGGTGAATGACAACAAAGCACTCTCGGTAGACAATTTTTCCCTAAATCCAAATTGTGAATCAGTGATAATATTGTTGTTGGTGCAAAACTGAATTAACCTACCATAAACCAATTTCTCTCTTATCTTACTGATTGCTGGCAGGACTGAGATAGGGCGATTATTGCTTAACAGCTTACGATCACCAGATTTAAAAACTGGAATGGCTTTGGCCAATTTCAGCATGTCAGGAAACTTTCCAGTTTATTGGGAAAGTAAGAGAGATATCAGAAGTCCTAGTCAGTGATGAACAGGGTGGCTTTAGGAGAGGCAGAGGATGTGTGGATCAAATATCTGCAGTGAGACAGATAGCAGAGAAGGCTTGTGAGAAGGACCATAAGGTGTTTATGACATTTGTGGATCTGGAAAAAGCATATGACAAAGTAGACAGAGAAGGATTGTGGAAAGTTTTGCATGTGTACAGTGTAGATGGTAAGCTGCTAGGTGCCGTCAAGAGTTTTTATGATGGTAGTGAAGCATGAGTAAGGGTTAATGGGGATCTAAGTGAATGGTTCACCATTGGTATGGGCATGTAACAAGGTTGTGTGATGTCTCCATGGTTGTTCAATATATATATACATGGATGGGGTGATGAGAGAAGTAAAAACATGAGTAATGGAAAGAGGGATGGCGTTGGTAATGAATGGTGATGGATGGAATATCTCAAATTTGTTGTATGCTGATGACGCAGTACTACTTGCAAATACCGGACAAGAACACAGTAGACTAGTGCAGTGTTTTATTGATGTCTGAGAGCATTGTGCCTTGAGAGTAAATGTACAAAAGAGTAAAGTGATGGTTATTAAGAGAGAAGGTGACTCCCAGTGTGATGTTACAGTGAATGGAAAGAGACTAGAATTGGTGAAGTGTTCAAATACCTCGGTATAGTGATAGAAAAGAGAGGAAAATGTGCAAAAGAAGTTGAAAGTAAAGTGACACAAGGAAAGAGAGTAGCTGGTGTAATGAAGGCCTTGATAAGAAACAGAGGCTTGAGTGCTGCAGCTGCACGAGGCTTACATGAAAGAGTGTGTGAGACTATGGTGTGGCATGAAAATGAAAAGTTAAGAGTGAGAGCAGTGGAGATGGGACTGCTAAGGAACGTATGTGGCGTACAGAGATTGGACAGGATACGAAGTAATGTGATTCGTGAAAGATGTGGAGTGAGGAAATCTGTGGACACCAGAATCGAAGAGAGTGTACTGAGATGGTATGGTCGTGTGGAGAGAATGGATAACAATAGAGTGGTGAAAAAGGTTTATCTGAGCGACTCTGAAGGAGGGAGGAGGTAAGGTAGGCCAAGGAGAAGGTGGAGAGATATGGTGGATGAGTGTATGAGGAAGAGAGGTTTGGAAATCGGTGAGGCTAGGGAACTGACGTGAGATCGAGCTGGCTGGACGAATGTTGTGAGGAGAGGTGCATGCTCAGGGATTTGGCACCCCGTTTTAACATGGAGGCATCTGGATTGACTCTATCGGATACGTTAATGTGAAGCTACAGAACGTGGTGAATGTTTTTGGCATATCTGAGAGAGCCAGGATTCCCGGGGCACGAATGATGAGTGAATGGAAACATGGCCCATTGGATTTGGCAAATTTGGGCTGTCTGGACACTGCTGCTCCTCACCCTGCCCTGGGGTGGGAAAGGTGTTCCAAATGATGAAGATGAATGATGATGATGATTACCATCATCATCATCATTATTGTCTTCATCACTGTCATCATCATCACTCCACACCTCACACACAAACAACATAATTATAATCATCACCCAAACCTCTTTTCCCATCTAAGGATGGGGTGAGGTAGGGTTAAAAACAAAAACAAAACAAAACAAGAGAACCAGCAGCCCTGTTAAATGGGCCACACTCTCATTCTCTCACCATTTAAGCTTCCAGAATCCTGACTCCACCTCACAGGCATAAATATTTGCTGGTATTTACAAAGGTGACCTGTCTTAAATGGTATAATGCTTGAACCAAAACACATGAAATAATTAGACCCTAATACAGTAATATATCACTGTGGTTAGAATCAAGCCTGACACAAAGACCGAGACAGCAACTATCTGTCAAGGAGCTGTGGTGGGTTGGTAGGAACTTGAGAGGCACATGGTACTGTATATGCAACACACTGGCGGTGTTCCATCAATGTTATGACTTTGGCTTAATATTTACTTTCAGTGGTACACGGGCTGTGACCAATAATTTAGTTTCTTTAAATTTTTTCTATTACTCTCCAGAAAAATGTATACAATTAAATAATATACACAACTTAATAATTGCTGTCTTTCTTTGAGTGTAAGGAATCTAGTGCTAAATTTGGTCATTACTTGCAAATCTAATTTTGTTTAGCAAATGTGAAAAAATGCTGGCACTTAAAAAATTATATTAATACAATGAACTACATCAATTTATCACAGTTCCTTAGGTATGGTGCAATACCACACTGAATGCAATATTTCACCTTTGTCTCTTCTTGTTTGTTGTTTTTTTGCTATGCCTGACTCTGGAAACATTGAAATAATCATTTGTACTTGCAAAAGAATAATTGGAGCTGACAACTTGCAAAAGCTTGAATAGTTCCTATTTTGAGGATCAAGGTCCAAATGAAATGGAGGAATAGAAGAAGGGAAGGGTAGGAGGTAGGAGTACATACAAGGAGAGTGGAAAGGTTACAAGAGGATGGGAAAAGACAGAATATATGAGAGAAGTAGAGGAACGACTGGGTAAATATGGATTGCGGCAGATGGGGGACGTGGAAGGTGTGTGCAAGATATTCACAGAAGGAATCTGTGCAGCAGGTGAAGTGGTGCGTGGGGTGAAGAGAATACGAAAGGGGGTGCAAGGAACAGCATAGTGGAATGAAGAGGTGACACAGGCTGTGGCACAAAAGAAGAAAGCATATGGTGAGTGGATGAGAAACAGGGGTGTGGATGAAGTTGTGAGATGGAAGAAAGAGTTATATGTAGAGAGGAAGGGAAAGGTGAAAAGATTAGTAAGAGAAAGTAAGAAAAGAGTGGATGAGAGATTTGAAAGGAATTGAGTGTAAAGTGGAGGGAATGTAAGGTAATGTTCTTGAAAGAGGTAAAGAGAGTTGGACAGGGTGTTAAAGAAGTTAGCTGGGGAGTGAAAGATAAAATGGTAGATTACTAGTTGAGAAGGGAGAAAAAGTGAGCAGATGGAGGGAACACTTCAAGGAACTGTTGAACATAGAGAATGAAAGTAATAGGAGTGTAATTGGCTGGGGAATGGCTGGGAGACAGAGGGATGTGAGAAGAGAGGAAGAAATCAGTAGGATGGCAGTTGTGGAAGCAATGAAGAAAGTCAAAATGGGGAAAGCCTCAGGAATTAATGGAGTATGTGGTGAAACATTGAAGCATGGGGGAGAGATAGTAGTAGAATGGACGTGGAAGATGTGAAGACTGGCCTGGGAGGAAAGTAGAGTCCCGGAGGACTGGAAGTCAGGTATAATTATTTCCTTGTACAAAGGAAAAGGAGAAAAAGAAGTATGTGGTAATCGTAGGGGCATTCGTCTTCTTAGTGTGGAAAGAGGAAAAGTATATGGTAGGATACTTACTGACAGAGTTTGAGAAATAACAGAGGAATTACTTGGAGAACAACAGGGAAGTTTTAGGAAGGGAAGCAGTTGTGTAGATCAGATATTCATCTTATATCTTTAGTCGAAAAGTTTCCAGAGAAGAGAAAAAAGTTGTATGCAGCCTTCATGGATTTGGAGAAAGCATATGACAGGGTGGATAGACAAGGATTGTGGATAGGATTAAGAATGTATGGTTGTCTTTAATGCATCTAAGACTCAGTTCTTACACCTTTCAACCCGACAAAATCTTCCACAGGTATACCCACTAATGTTTAATAATATTCAGCTTAATCCTACATCATCCTTGAACATGCTTGGGGTTTCATTTACTCGGGACTTATCTTGGAAAGATCATATTACATCTCTTGTAAAATCTGCTTCCAAGAGATTGGGTGTGCTAAGCCGACTCCGCTCTTGCTTTACCCCTGCGCAATTGTTGACTCTATACAGGGGTTTTATCCGCCCCTGTGTGGAGTACAACTCTCATGTGTGGGGAGGCTCCCCTCATACAGCTCTTCTCAATAGGGTGGAGTCAAAGGCTTTTCGTCTCATTAACTCTCCTCCTCTTACTGACTCCCTTCAACCTCTGTCTCTTCGCCGCACTGTTGCATCTTTATCTCTTTTCTATCGCTACTTTAGTGGTCACTGCTCCTCTGAACTGTCTGCTTGCATTCCTCCACCTCTACGACGGGCGCGTAGCACCCGTCTGGCAGCAGACTCTCATCCTTTTTCTGTCCAACTCTCTAATGCAAGAATTAACCGTTACTCCCAGTCTTTCATTTATGCAACAGGTCAACTCTGGAACTGTCTCCCTCTGTCTGTATTTCCTGCTGCCTATGATCTCCAGTCTTTCAAATGCAGTGTGTCCAGGCATCTCAAAATGATCGGATCTTGAATTTGGCTCTATATTGTATTTTGTTTTTCTCTTGGAGGGAACTGTTACTGCGGGCTCATGGCCTTTGGTTCCTTCTTCCTCACATTAAAAAAAAAAAAAAAAAAAAGATGAGAATTTGTCGGATGCCATAAAGTCTGAAATACATTAATTTCCTTCTAAAAGGCAGAGTAGCAGTAATATTGTGTACTACCGGCATTTGTAGAATTTTGTACCTTAAGAGTGGTACTTCCCTCCTCAGTTAACTTAAGTGCTATTATAAGTGTGACAGTCTGCCTCTCACAACCCAATTCCCGACATTCACACTTCTCACTTTCCACACCCAACTGTCATCCTCCATCCTCTCCACATGCCCAAACCATCTCAATCTACCCCTCAACACCACAACACCAATACACTCCACTCCCAGCCTTTCTCTCAACTCTTCAATCACGAACCAGCCCCTCAGGCCTCATGTTCAAGGACACACTATACATCCTTTTAATCACTGTCATTTCTGTACATATGAGCCTACAGATCTCATCTTCCTTTACTGCCCAGGTCTCATTACCATATAGCATTACACTCCTAATGCATGCTGCATACAAAGGTCCTTTAGCAATGAAAGGAGAACCCTCTCAATGTCAGGAGAGGTAACAGCTCCCTGAACTTCTTCCAACCACTCCTCACTCTGGCCACAGAGCTGTCTCCAGCCCCACCTCCAGCACATAACAGGTGCCCCAAATGACAAAACTCTTCCATATACTCAAGAGACTCACTAGCATGATCAATACTTTCAACCTGACAATCTTAAATGCTCTCCCCAACACACCACACACATGAAATCAACATTACCTTGCAGTCTACCTCTAATACCACTTCATCTCTTATGCATCCACTTATCACAAGCACTGCACAAGATGGAGTTAGAACTGGAGAGGTCATACTGTATATAACATTCAATTACTCCTTCCCTAAATGAGGTCTCCCTGATGCTGCATAAAATCAATTAGATGTAACAAGAATAAATAAAATACTTCACTGGAGGGATAAATTAAAATATGAGGAACATGCTTGTCACTGAATACTCAAATGCAGGTCTAAAGTAGGATAAATCTAACACTAAAATCAGGCAATATATTCTTTTTTTGACTCCAGTTATTTGTTGGTTAAAAAAAAATCAACAGCATTTCCTAGCCCCAAATCTGGAATGTTACAGAAAGAAATAATATAAAGGCTAAGCTGTTAAAAGAGTGGCTAATACTGACATGCAACAGAAATGAAGGAGTGATGTGATGTGGATGTGATAATGTTAGAAGATATACACTGAGGTGGTCTGGCCATGTGATGGAGTGAGAGACTAACTAGGAAAGTGTAAGTGAGTGAGGTGGAGGGGATGAGAGGGCGGGGGAGACTAAGGGTGAGATGAAGGGACAGGGTAGAGAGATATATGAGAGCTGGGTGTAAGTTGGGAGAAGGGCGACAAAATAGCAGGGGACAAGGCAACATGCAGGGAATTTGTTTGTGGCCACCCCTTACAGGATTAAAGAGTCCGGCTATAGGTAGATAGATATATAGATAGACTGACAGACAGATAGATGGGTAGATAGATAGATGGACAGATAGACAGTGCAGATTGCCTACCTCATCCAACATACTTGACAGAGTGACTTATGTGGTGCCACAGCTCAGACAGGATGCACAACTCGGGGCCTCTGGAGGTCCATGTAGAGGTCAACCTGAGAACAACAAATTAATTATTATTTCTACGCATTTCACTGATATCCCATACCGATGACCTTATCTAAGTCACAGTTCACTACCAGTCTTTAACCCAACATATACTTGTGTGTACTAGCTGACAACCATAAATATTTCTATCTATATATCTTTCTATCTGTAGCCAGACGCCATAGTCCTGTTAGGGGTGGCCATTTGTCTTTTAGTTGTTTTAATTGGAGGGGCATTAACCCTCCACCAACCCACTTGTTGACAGGTAGGGAAATATATACATACATTCATTAAAACTCTGCACTGTTTCCTCTCAAGGAATCCCCATATTGGTGTTGGCCATGGTACAGCCAATGTTTCCTATGGACTGCAAGCTAAACCAAGTGCCAAAACCAGCTAATTACTTCCCAACAGTTGCTGCAAGCTGATAGGTAAAAAGACATTATAGATGTGTGATTAGAGAACAATATGACTCTCACCTTCAACCTAGATTCTGTGTAAAGACAGAAAAGAAGATCAGCAAATACTTGTACAGTAACACCTTGATACACGATACCCCTAGATATGATACCCCGGCTTTACGATGGGGGTAGAAATACCACCATACCCCACCTAACGATGGCCAAACCCTGGTTTAACGATGTGTTTTGATTTTTTTTTCAATTCTGATGATATTTTAGACTAAAATTGTGTTTAGGTTGATTTACAAACTCATTTAGACTTAGATTATTGTGTTTTAGCCACAGGTGGGGTGAACATTGTCATTTTGGGGTACAGTTTACTAAACTTGATTTTTCTGGACTATATTTGACAATTTTCATATTTTATTTGTTGGTTTTAGTGAGTTATTTACAGGTGTTAGCTTAGGTTAGCTTCTTTTACAGTTCATTCATTCATTCATTCATTGCCAGACGCCATGTATCCCAGACGGGGTGGCCAAGGGCTTAGAGTTAATTGTTTTACAGGGAGAGGCACTAATCCTCCACCAACCCCACCTGACACATAGGGATGCCAACAGCATCTGGTGTTCCCAGGCGGTCACCCATCCAAGTACTAACCAGACCCAACGTTGCTTACAGTACTCAAAAGAGTTAATGTCACGAGAAGTAGGGTACTTTACAAGACTGTTTTATCTTAATTTGAAACTAATGAATACAAAGGTTATGGTTAAATACAAGTTTACAGTGTTAACCCGTTCAATCCAATATCATTAATTCAAATGCTGTGCTTGCTAACACCAGATGATTTTATTCAGCCTCTGATGGACCTGTGAGTAGTAGTGAATGGGATGACAAAGGCCATATCTAACCCCTCCAGTCTGGTCCTTTCTCTAAAGCTGAATAAAACAGTCTGGCAGCAGCAATAACAGGATATAAATAAGAGTTATGCATTATTACATTCACCTACTCACTCCCTAAGTTTTAATTCTCCTTTTGTGTCAACACCATTTTCTACTAGCTATTCTACAGTACCACTAACTCCATACATCTATCTCTTTCCCTTCCACCTATCAGCAGAGTAAGGAATTAATATACTTTCTTAGTTTTCTTCAAAGATCAACTTGTGAAATGCAATAAAAATCTTTACTGGACTAAAACACGTTGGACTGATTGACTTCCCCACCATGTGCTCATCAAACCTCAGAAAAGTACTTGATAACACTTAATTTCTTGACTGTATTGGTATATACAGTAAATGAAACATGGCACTGAAGCAAAGGCTGAAATGCATGAATCTACCATAATGTGAGAATACAACATAATCAAAATCCTTTAACTTCCTTAGTTTTTGGTGCTTCTCTACTTTCATTACTGAGCACCTCAAATGTGGTTCTAATATTCTCTTTCTACGGTTCTCAAATCCTTACAGACACATTTAGATTACCCATTTTTGATGAAAGCATCACTACCATCCCCTACTGACTAAATTACCCATCTAAACTCTGCTAACTTGACCAATTCAGTCCAGTGACGTGCTTTACTGATTTATCTTAACTGCTGCCTGAAGGTTTTCTGCACATTCTGGAAGACCTGCAGTGGGGGTATAAACGAAGGCGATATCTAACCTCAACTGTTCTGAGTTTCTTAAAGGGGGAATAAATCTGTCCTAGAGATAACAAGAAAAAATGAAATATTCATCCCCATACTGATGACGTTAACATTAAAAGGTGACTCACTACTATAACAATATCATATCACTTCTCAAGAGAGTCAGACATCTTGGAAAAAAATCACCCTCTATATAATTAAGTCCCACTACTAGGCAGTCATTGATTGTGGTAGGAACTTATCAACCAGTGGGAGAATGTATCAGAGGGAATCACCACTGAAATTCCCCTGAAAAATGGGAGATCTTTAAACTTATATGAATTCTCACAGGCTATGGCAAGGAATGGCTGGTTTGACATTAATAATACTCAAGAAAGTTTATTCAGTGAAGTGAAAGGATGAAGGAGATGATGACTGCTAACATGGAGGAATAAGGACACTGGTAGTAAAGCTGTACTCGACCCTGCCCCAGGGTGGGAAAGGAGGTGCAGATGATGACGAATATGACAGAAAATATTTGCAGGAGAGAAGAATAATATGGAATGAAGAGCAGCAAAGTATAGATGTGACTGGTTATACATTAGAATATTATTTTAGATATGAAGCACAGGCAGGATGAAAAAGTAAGGTGGAATGAAGGACTGTGGATAAGTGTGGACATGGTTGGTTTGAAATTAGGATATAGGTACTTGGTAATCTTGTGAAGGCCACCCCAGATAACACTGGATAAGGTAATGAGAAATGGATATACATACAGACTACCCAATAAAATGAATGGGAGGGGAACACAGAGAGCTGAATGTCTTTCTGATATTTTGAATTACATAGAACCCATCTCACCTCCTCAAAAATGAACAACTGGTTTTCTCCTTGTGTGACACCCTGGCTACAGATTCCCTCCAGTTACAAGTAGGATCAGATGGTGTGTTGAAATCATGGCCCACACGTGTACCTATGGGTTCTGTGCAGTCCGAAACATTAATTATATAACTAATGTCCTTTCCTGTGTTTTCCTCCCACATATTTTATCTACCTGTCACTATGAATCAGTCATATAATGTACGCTAAATCCATGTCATATGTAGGGGTGTTCCAAAACACAATAACCTCTTTCATACAACCAGTACTGTAAACAACTCAGTTATTAGGCCATTTAGATTGGCTTTAAATTTGTTTTTGGGCTCATTTGGGTGGGTTTTGGACTTGATTTGGGGGGAAACCCAAGGTTGGTAAATGCTCCCCATTACTTTACATGTTAAAAGTACACTGATATAGGGGTTTTACCTAAGCAGTTACTGTATATCATTAAACTGGGGTGAATGTTTGCTGATAAAGAGTGATGATTGTGTACATAATTACCAAGTCTGTAGCCACATTTCACTGTCATGGTAGTAGCTGCCAGGGTCAGGGCCTGGAAGAAGGGGTTGTTAGTGGTACCAAAACACCAGCCAGGTCCAAAGGGGGTCTGCAAAATAAGGCAGTAGTTACTTACTGTTTAATAATACATCTTATTGATGTATTGAGTGAGGTGGAGGGGGGAAGAGGGAGAGGGAGGCTGAAGATGAGATGGAGGGATGGGGTGGAGAGGTATATGAGAGAGGGGGGTGTGAGTTGGGAGCAGGGAAGTGAAATGGCGGGGGACAGGGCGACGTGGAGGCAATTTGTTTGTGGCCACCCCAAACAGGATTGAGGCGTCTGGCAATAGACAGATAGATAGATAGATAGACAAATATCATGTAAATGTAAACAAACAAAATGTATCAAACAAAATGCCCAGTTAAATGACCCATACATTCATTCACATGTCATTCAAACCTTTGATATCTTGGCTCTACCATACAAAATTATCTGCAGTGCAAGTGCAACAATGCACCAGAACCAGCCAATTACTGTACTGCCAATTACTGCTGCAAACTACATGAGAGGGGACTGACAAGTTCATGGCCTGAGGCAGAAGGAGATGAGCTATACAGTACAGTTTTCACTGAATGTGTGTCCAGTTCATCTTGGTGAATGACTGCACAGATAATTTAAAGTTACTGAGTTATTTTTCTGTTAGAGACTAACCTGCAGATGCTATGAAAATATAAAATATCAGCCATTATGTAGCGATGCACTACCTCACTGTCAAGAGGTATCGTCCCCTAGTGTAGCCACCATGTCCTCAGGAATCTCCTTGGTTGTTAATCCCTTGAGACTTAGGTAGCAGATGACTGTACTGACACTGATCTGTGGACAAATGAAATTATTAATATCAGTTGCTATGCATCCCCACTCACATACACTCTCCTAGCCTCTCCACATGGCCAAACCATTTCAAAGTATTTCTCTTAACACTTTCAGTTGCATACATTCTTCTAGTCAGTCTCTCATTCTCCATCCTCTCCACATGGCCAAACCATTTCAAAGTACTGTACTGTATTTCTCTTAACACTTTCTGTCACACATTTTTTTTTTTTTTTTTTTTTTTTTTTAATGCAAGGAAGAAGGAACCAAAGGCCATGAGCCCGCAGTAACAGTTCCCTCCAAGAGAAAAACAAAATACAATATAGAGCCAAATTCAAGATCCGATCATTTTGAGATGCCTGGACACACTGCGTTTGAAAGACTGGAGATCATAGGCAGCAGGAAATACAGACAGAGGGAGACAGTTCCAGAGCTGACCTGTTGCATAAATGCACACCAACACTACAAAGCTTCTCTACTTCCTTGTATATGCCTCTGCATCACTTTCACATGCTAATTAATTACTATACCTAAACTGTCCTGTAATTTACTCTGCTCAGGGGGGGGGGGATTTCAAAAACTGGTCATTTCAAACAAAAAAAACAATACATCACACAAAAAAGGCAGGAGAAAATTACCTAACAAAGCCACAGCTACCAGTACTTCATGATATAGTTTAGTTGATTGCGAGAGAGAGAGAGAGAGAGAGAGAGAGAGAGAGAGAGAGAGAGAATGAGGAGGAAGAGGAGAAAGAGGAAATGATGAAAAGGAGGAGGAGGAGGAGGAGGAGGAGGAGGAGGAGGAGGAGGAGGAGGAGGAGGAGGAGGAGGAGGAGGAAAAGGAAATGACGAAAAGGATGAGGATGAGGAGGAAAAAGATAAAGAGGGGGAAGAGGGCGAAGGAGGAGGAAGTGGAGAATGATAAAAAGAAAGAGGAATGGACAGGAGGACAAGGAAAGGAGAAAGAGGAGGAAAAAAGGAGGAAAAAAGACAGAAGAAGAAGAAGAAGAAGAGGAGGAGGAGGAGGAGGAGGAGGAGTGGAGGACAGGAGAGGAAAGAAGAGAGGGAGGAGGAGGAGGAGGAGGAGTGGAGGACAGGAGAGGAAAGAAGAGGGGGAGGAGGAGGAGGAGGAGGAGGAGGTGGAGGTGGAGAACAGGAGAGGAAAGAAGACGAGGAGGAGGAAGAGGAAGAGGAGGAGGAGGAGGAGGAGGAGCAGGAGGAGGAGGGGGAGAGGAAATGAGTGTAATAAGGCCGAGCTACACTGCTTAATACATGATAGGCCTACAGTCTTCCCCATACTTTTCAGCATTATAAAAACAATAAGAACAAGGATGACGAGGTTAATACAAAGTAAAATGAAGAATAAAGAACAGTTATTAACACTACACCAATATATCTAACTGTCTATAGCATGACGACTCCATCCCTTAAGGAATGGCCACAAACACCGCCTCCCTATCGCCCTCCCCCCCCCATTTCACTCCCCTCCCCTGCAGCTCACAACCCTCTCTCTCTCAGATCTCCATCCCATCTCTCCATCTCATCCTCGGCCTCCCCACCTTCTCCTCCTGCCCTTCCACCTCACTCACATCACCCTGTCCTTCATACACACATACAGTACGTCTCCACCTCATCACTCCAGCTCATCCTTGATCTCCTCTTCATCCACACTCTCCTAGTCAGTCTCACGTACTCCATCCTCTAAGCATAATCATCTGAGCATAACAGTGAGGATATAAAAAAAATATTGCAGTAATGACCTCCTAAAGCCTGCCAAAAGTATACCATCATCTGCATAGTATAAAGATGTGATCTTGAAATTATTATCTTTAAAACCCTTGTTTATTTCTTCTAACCTTTGCATTATTTTATATGGAACTAATTTAAACAGAGTGGTTGATCCAGTACATCCCTGGCGTATTCCGCTTGTTACTGGTAATGTCATCATAGTTATCCTCTAGTTCAATTTTTGTTTTGTCTCCCTTATAAACTTCTGCTATTACATTAATTACATTTGGATTTATTTTATATGCTACTAATAATTCTATTAATTTCTCCCTTTTTATACTATCAAAAGCTTTAGAATAGTCTACTGATATTACTACAAGTGGTTTCTTTTTGTGAAATGAGGTTTCGATGCAATATCTCAATATTAACAAATTATTTTCAATCCTCCCCCCCTCTGTGAATGCAGCTTGTGTTTCTTTTTCCATATTATTTCTCATTAAATGCTCTTCAGTACTCTCTCTCATGACTGCCATCAGCACTTTATATCCCACATTGTTTAAAGCAATTGGCCTCAATTTGCCTATCTTTGGTCTCTTTGTTTTTGGTATCAGTACTGTCTTTGTTTCTTTCCACTCTTCTGGCACTATTCCTTTTTCTACTACATTCTCTAGACATATTACTAAACAATCCCTGTTATTTTTGTTGTTGAGGAATGCTTTGTACATCTCTGGCTTAATTCTGTCCAGTCCTGATACTTTTTTATTTTTCATTCTTTTTAAACATTTGATCACCCTTTCCTCTGTAATTGCCTTTTCTTCTGTAAATATTATACCTTTATCTACCTGAAATGCCATTTCAAGATGTTCTCAAATTTCTATACTACATGATTTTATCATCCTTAAATCATCTTCCTGTTCTAACCTCTCTTTCCTTCCTCTTCTTACTTGGAATTCTCCTCCTCTCTGTATCTTTTTTCTTACATTCTCATATTCCTTCATATATTCTTCCTTCTTCTGTCTATTCCATATTTGTTCTAGCTTGTTTTCCTGCTTTTTATATAAATTTCCCCAGAACTTTCCTATTTCTTCCTCTAATCTTTCTTTCTCAAATTTCTTGCCATCTTCCCCATATACCATCAACCTATTGTCCTCTTTCTCTTTCTCTCCTTTCACCTTCTTCACATATTTCTAAATATTTTTATTATCCCTTTTATCTTTTATCTCCTTTATTATTTTGTCTTCATACTTATATATTTCATCTTTAATCAACTTTTGGGTTTTACGTTTTTGTTCCAGTTACAGGTTTTTCCACATTTCCTCCTCTTCCTGTGACCCTGCATTCCTCCTACATCTGTTACGTCTCTTTCTTTCTTTAATTTCTTTTCTTATTTCCTCTGTTATCCACACCGGTTCCTCCTTATCTCTTTCCTTTCCCATCCGTCTCCTATAAGTACCTTTCAGTACTCTTTCCGCTATGTCTTTCATCCTTTCTTCTAAATCTTTTAGAGGGGAAAGACGAGAGAAAGGAGTAGTTGCAAGGAGAGTGGAAAGGTTACAAGAGGATGAGAAAAAGAGAGAAGTGGAGGAACGATTTGGGCAAATATGAATTGGAGCAGATGGGAGATGTGGAAGGTGTGTGTAGGATATTTACAGAAGAAATATGTGCAGCATGTGATGTGGTGTGTGGAAGGAAGAGAAGATGGAGGGGGGTGCAAGGAACAGCGTGGTGGACTGAAGAGGTGAGACAGGCTGTGACACAAAAGAAGAAAGCATACAATGAATGGATGCGAAATAGGGGCGTGGAAGAAGTTGAGAGGCGGAAGAGAGAGTTATATGTAGAAAGAAAGAGAGAAGTGAAAAGATTAGTATGAGAGAGTAAGAAGAGAGTGGATGAGGAATTTGGAAGGAATTTGAGTGTAAAGTGAAGGGACTGTAAGAAAATGTTCTGGAAGAGGTGAAAAGAGTAAGACAGGGTGGAAGTGAAGTTAGCAGGGGAATGAAAGATAAAAATGGTAGATTACTAGTGGAGAAGGGAGAAAAAGTGAGCAGATGGAGAGAACACTTTAAGGAATTGTTGAACATAGAGGATGGAAGTAATGCAAGTATAAGTGGCTGGGGAATGGCTGGGAGAAGGAGGGAGGTGAGAAGACAGGAAGAAATCAGTAGGATAGAAGTTGTGGAAGCAATGGAGAAAGTTAAATCGGGGAAAGCCCCAGGAATTGATGGAGTGTGTGGTGAAATGCTGAAGCATGGGGGAGAGACAGTAGTAGAATGGATGTGGAAGATGTGCAGATTGGCCTGGGAGGAAGGTAGAGTCCCGGAGGATTGGAAGTCAGGTATAATTATTCCCTTGTACAAAGGAAAAGGGGAAAAAGAAGTGTGTGGTAATCATAGGGGCATTTGTCTTCTTAATATAATAGGAAAAGTGTATGGTAGGATACTTATTGACAGTTAGAGAAAGAACAGAGAAATTAGTTGGAGAAGAACAGGGAGGCTTTAGGAAGGGAAGAGGTCGTGTAGATCTGATATTCATTCTTAGATCTTTAGTGGAAAAGTTTCTAAAGAAGGGAAAGAAGTTGTATGTGGCTTTCATGGATTTGGAGAAAGCATATGACAGGGTGGATAGACAAGGATTGTGGAAAGTGTTAAGAATACATGGAGTAGATGGGAAGTTGTTGAATGCTGTGAAGAGTATGTACGATGATGGGAAGGCTGCAGTATGTGTGGATGGTGAACTAAGTGAATTTTTCTCTTTGAAAGTTGGGTTGAAACAGGGATGTGTCATGTCTCCATGGTTGTTCAATCTGTACATGGATGGGGTAATAAAAGAGGTACAAGGTAGGGTAGTGGATGTTGGAGTGGCCCTGGTGAGAGAGGATAGTGTTTGGAAACTCCCTGTACTGTTGTTTGCAGATGATACTGTGTTGTTGAGTGAAGATGAAGGGGAGCTGCAAGGCTTGGTGGATGAGTTTGGGATAGTGTGTAAGAAATGGAATCTAAAGGTGAATGTAGGGAAGAGTAAAGTGATGGTCTTTGAGAGAGGTGAAGTCAGTGAATGTACAGCGAGGTTGGATGGTGAGGAATTGGAAAATGTGAGTACGTTTAAGTACTTGGGTAGTGTGATGAGTAAGGATGGAGGTTTGGAGGGTGAAGTGCTTGATAGGGTACAGCAGGGCAGAAAGGTTGCTGGTTCTTTGAAAGCAGTGATAAGAAACAGGGAAGTGAGCATGGAAGTGAAGAAGTTACTACATGACAGTATTGTGATACCAATTCTAACGTATGGAAGTGAAGCTTGGACATTGTTGGAAGGACACAAGTCAACAGTGAGAGCAGTGGAAATGAGTTATTTAAGAGGAGCCTGTGGAGTCACATGGAGAGACAGGCTGACGAATAAGGATATAAAGGAGCGTTGTGGTGTGGATGTGGATGTGATAGGAAGCGTTATGAGGAACACACTGAGGTGGTTTGGCCATGTGGAGAGGATGGAGGGTGAAAGACTGACGAAGAGAGTGTATGTGAGTGAGGTGGAGGGGGGAAGAGGGAGGGGGAGGCCGAGGATGAGATGGAGGGATGGGGTGGAGAGGTATATGAGAGAGGGGGGTGTGAGTTGGGAGCAGGACAGTGAAATGGCGGGGGACAGGGCGACTTGGAGGTGATGTTTTTGTGGCCACCCCAAACGGGATTGAGGCGTCTGGCAATAGATAGATAGATAGATAGATATTCTCTCTTTTTATTCTTTTTTCCAATTCTTCTTCAAACTTTTTCATCGACTTTTTATCTGACTTGTAATATTCTCTTACTATCCATTCCGTATTTCTGAATTGTTTTTCGTTTCTTTGCTTTTATTTTTATATCCATTAAATTATGATCTGACAAATCAAAAAACTCTTCACCTTCGTCAATGTTCATACTTATATATTTATCATATAATTTATCATTGACCAATGTATAATCTATAGTGCTTTTTAGTTTTTCCCTACACCATGTAAATTCTCCTGTACATTTCTGATCTTCATTTAACATTATGAGCCTATATTTGTCCATCCAATCTAGTATCATCCTTCCATTATCATCTAATCTTTGTTCCCCTTTAAACCCTACATGCCCGTTATAATCTCCTGCTATCATTAATGGCTCTTCACTTCTCTCAATGATAGATTCTATTTCTTCCCTCATTGCTTTGTTTCTATTCTTATCATGTACAGCAAAATACACCACTATCAGTTTCATCTCCCAACCTCTTATTGAACATTTAGCATGTATCATATCAGTATTTTTAGTGTTTACTGACTTCTATCCCTTGATTTCCCTTGTACAGAATCATTATCCTCCCTCCTTTCTTTTCTTCAAAATCTCTCATATTTTCTACAGCACATATATTTTGACTAAATATTATATTGCTAATTTTCTTCTGTGTTTCTGTTAGGCACACGAGGCCAAAGCTAACATTAGAAGGTTAATAAATATTAGTAAAACCTGTGGACTAGAAATAAATAAAGCCAAAAGTAAATTCATTATATTCAATATGAAGGAGAAACCAACAGAAATAGAGGGTATAGAAGTGGTAAATTCAATTAAGTATTTGGGGGTAACAGTAGTGGACTCTAAAGACTGCTTTAAAGGACATAACGAAAACATCATTATGAAAGCACAAAGACTAGCAAACTTAACCTACTCTGTTATGGCTAGGAGCTGCAATAAAATTTTAATCGGTAAAACTTACTGGAAGAGCCTAGCACTCCCTGGAGTTCTGTATGCTGCAGGAGTAATTGATTTTAATAAAGAAGCAATAGACAAACTACAGAAAACAGAAAATGGGGTGTATAGAACAATGCTGGGAGGTAATATGAGCACTGCAGTAGGCTGCCTGAGGGGCAAAGTAGGAGCCTCACTAATGGAAATGAAAATAAAGAGGGCAAAGCTTCAATATCTCCAAGGTATTTTAAAGAGAAGAAATAATGCACTATTAATTGAAATTGTAGAAGAGCTGAGGGAACGCAAGAGTAAGTGGATGAGGGAATGTGAGAAGGCACTAAAAGATCTTGACCTAAATACAGAAGGGTTAAAAAATATAACAAAAGATGAACTAACCAGGAAAATATATGATGAGGACACAAAAAGGTGGAGAAAACACATGGAAAATAAATCAAGCTTAGAAGTATATAAAAAATGGAAGAAAGAAATAGGTGGAGTAGACGAAATATATGATAATTCACCAGCCTCCATAATCCTGTTTAAATGCAGATCTGATACACTAAATTTAGCAAATAGAAATAGATTCAAGGAAACTGAGACAAACTGTCCAATATGTAATGCAGAAACAAGACTTGATACATTTTTTATTAGACTGCACAGGATATATGGAAGATAGAACACAACTGGTAGAATTACAACAGCCATATATAGAGGAAAGAAATAATATACTTGGGAACCTCCTATTTAATACAAGTGGTATTGAAAAAAAGAAATTAATAATATTTAAAGGCTGGAAAAAAAGAGAAAGGAAAGTGAAGGGGCTCAGAAATTCAGGCGACTGATTATAGCTTACACGTAGTAAGAGAAGAGGAGGTGTGACCACAGAAAGACACAGAAGAAGGAGAAAAGAGAAAGGAAATCGTTTAGAGGTGACGTTGTAAAGGCAATACCTCAACAACATCACAACACATCACATACTATTATCATTTACTAATTGTTCTACTTCCTTACTTTTACATTTAGACAAACCTTGTATGTTAATAACCCTGAATAAAAATTCCCCCTCTTCACTGTTTATGTTCTCATTTCTCCGGTCCCGTCAGTTCTCATTATCATCTGTGTCCAATCTTACGATCTTCTATCTATCTATTGCCAGACGCCATAATCCCGTAAGGGGTGGGCATTTGACTGTTGAGTTATTTGTTTTACGGGGAGGGGCACTAACCCTCCGCCAACTCACTTATTGACACGTAGGGAGCACGTATGGTTTGGTTATATGGTTACCACCCAGCGTTGTAAATGGTTTCTTGGCATACAGGAAACCATTAGGCTTGTCACTCAATGTAAAGCTACCTGTAAAGGAAAGAAAAGCAGTAAGAAGTGACAGGAAAGATGGGAGAAATAGGAAGAGAGGAGGACAGGCACAGAAAAAGAAGGATAAATACTTCTTTAAATATTCTAGCACATACCTCTCTATCCTCTTTTTCTCTCTCTCTGGCCTCCCTATTATCACTTCCTAGCACATTGAACACAACTAAATTCTTCCTTCTCTTTTCCTTATCCTCCCTCTCTTCTAAATTTTCCATTACACTCTTAAGCACCTTCTCAGTAAAACCCTTTTCACCATCTCGTTCTCTCTTTCCACCCATTTCTTTTCCAGGCCCTTAATCATATCTCTCAACTCATCATTTGCTGTCTTCAGCTTACTCAATTCCTCTTTCATTGCTACTGTTAAAACTTCTTGGCTTCCAACCCCATCTTTGGAATCTCCTGGTTTCTCAGGTTGATTGGCCCCACTCCACTTATTTTCAATTTCTTCCAAATTGCTGTTGATTACAGTGTATTTCTCCTTTATTAGAACATAAGAACATAAGAAGAGAGGATAACTGCAGTAGGCCGGTTGGCCCATGCTAGGCAGCTCCTAGAAGAGTACCGGTAATTGAACTACTTTGTATTTTCCATCTTCAGCTCTTGTTGTTCCCTCACACTATTTTTCCAGTCACTGCTACAAGGCTTACCCTACAGAACCACACATTCATTCTTTTCACTGCATTTAGTCCCTCTTTGGTTAATCCTTCACATTCCTGGTGCCGCCAGTTACCGCATCTATCACACTCGGCACCTCCAGCCTCCACCCAGCGATTGCAATCAGTACATACCTCCTTCTTGGCCCTCACTTCATCGTCACAATTTCTACACAGCATATCTTCACTCAGCCTTCCAGTGTACTCACACCTTCTGGATGTCTTCTTCCTTGCACGGTTGCACCACGCTCTTTAGCACCTCTGTTTTCGTCCGACCAACACGTGCCTTCTTTGTTTACGCGTCTCTCGGTCCGTTTGTTTATTTACATGGTCCGTTGAGGCAACATGTCCTCGTCCACAGGGAAACAAAGCGGTAAATAAATAATTCCTAAAACTTGACATTAATCAGCTGACTTTTCACTGGAAACATGTGAAAAAAATATTGTATTTATTTCAGATTTTTTGTTACGTCTTTTCTCTGCTGTTTTTATGTATTTTTCTTCAATTTTCAAAACTCGCAAGTGCAACATATAGCAGATTTTATCTCAGATGCTTATGATTTCGACCTAACAAAGTCTCGACTTTGTTATGAGATCCTTAGCCCCCCACTGGCCCCCTATTGGCTCCCCATTTAGACATGATTCCTCAGTTTCTGAAGACATTGCTACGTCATCGGGTGAACCTGAATCTACGTGGCCTGGGAGGCTTTGTAGACCTCTTCCTATTTCCTTCATTACAAAGTTTGCACAATAATTATTATTTGAACAGCTGATAATATATTCAAGAGCTTCTGTGCATAAAATTTGCCATTGAAAAGTATATAATTTTACGGGTGGAGGGTGACGTCACAGGGGCATTGTGGGAGATGTGACGGGGCTCTGGGGATGAAGAAGGTGAGCGATGACTGCATTTATTATTATTTATTTATGGTGTTTCTTCGCTTATTTTTACGGTAATTATCATGTCTGTATATTTATTAGTATCTGGTGCCTTTATGGAGACTTGGAGTTGGTTGATATAGTGTATAATTCTTTAGTGCTTCACAAATATCCTTCTCTCCTTTCACACTTTCCTGTAAAATGTCTACGCCAGTTTTCTATACGGCGTGGTGTTCTTTCTGACTTTTTACTGCCGGCTTTGGCTGGAGGGTTTGGAGGGCGGGGGAGAGCCTTCTTCTTTGCTATCCTTATCTCATTCTAGTAGTTCAGTTACTCTTCTAGGAGCTGCCTAGCATGGGCCAACAGGCCTACTGCAGTTATCCTCTTCTTATGTTCTTGTGTATAGGTGATTCCCTTGTCCGTAATGGATTGTATTTTATTTTTTACTTTGTGCGTGTATGTGTGTCTAATGAGAGAGGAGGGGGAGGTAAGGGGGGGATGGAGGGGAGAGGAGGTAAGGAGGGATGGAGAGGAGAGGAGGTAAGGAGGGATGGAGGGGAGAGAGGAGGTAAGGGGGGATGGAGGAAAAGTGTTTTTCAAGGAGGAGGAAGAGGGAAGGAAGATTGATGACAAGAGATGGAGAGAGAAGGAAGAGAGAGGAAGGAAAGAAAAAATGAAAAAGAAAGGAGAGGTGGAGGAAAGATGGGGGGGGAGAACAGTGGGGGTGGAGGGAAGGGAGGATGTAAGGAGGGAGGAAGAGTGCTTTTCAGGGAGGAAGAGTGCTTTTCAGGGAGGAGGAAGAGATGGAAAGAAGAAGGAAGACAAAGGAGAAGAAAGGAGAGAGAGAGAGAGAGAGTTGGAGGAAAGAGGGGGGGGAGAACTAGTGGGGGTGGAGGGAAGGGAGGATGTAAGGAGGGAGGAGAATTGGAGGAAGAGTGCTTTTCAGGGAGGAGGAAGAGGTGATAGGAAAAAGGAAGACAAGGAGCAGAAGGAAGGAAGGAAGGAGAGAGAGAGAGAGGTGGAGGAAAGAGGGGGGAGAACTAGTGGGGGTGGAGGGAAGGGAGGATGTAAGGAGGGAGGAGAATTGGAGGAAGAGTGCTTTTCAGGGAGGAGGAAGAGAGGGAAGGAAAAGGGAAGAGAAGGAGGAGAAGGAAGGAGAAAGAGAGAGAGGTGGAGGAAAGAGGGGGGGGAAAACTAGTGGGGGTGGAGGGAAGGGAGGATGTCAAGAGGGAGGAAAATTGGAGGAAGAGTGCTTTTCAGGGAGGAGGAAGAGGTGGAAGGCAAAAGGAAAAGAAGGAAGGAAGGAGGGAGAGAGAGAGGTGGAGGAAAGAGGGGGGGGAGAACTAGTGGGGGTGGAGGGAAGGGAGGAGAATTGGAGGAAGAGTGCTTTTCAGGGAGGAGGAAGAGCTGGAAGGAAAAAAGGAAGACATGGAGGAGAAGGAAGGAAGGAAGGAGAGAGAGAGAGAGAGAGAGAGGTGGAGGAAAGAGGGGCTGTGGAGGGGGGGAGGAAACTAGTGGGGGGGATGGAGGGAGGGAAGGAATGTGGGGGTGGATGGAATGTGCCTGCATTTGATCAGTCAGTCAGGCTGCAGCAGTCACAGGGGGAGGGGCTGCAATTTTGGTAAGATATTTTTCCTTTCTTTTTTCCAGTAATTACCTTTCTCTCTCCATTAATTGCTTCTGTGGTGATGATATTGATTTTAATATGTATTGTAAACAGGCCTGAGTGTTTCTAAAGCATACTCATGATTGAAAGGGTAAGAAAGTATTATGACAGAGCTGGGGGTGAACTCTGGGGTGGGGTGTATGTATGTGGAGCTTGGGGTGTGTATGTGTAGTTTTTTGGGTGTGTGTGTGTGTAGATTTTGGGTGTGTGTGTATGTGTGGAGTTTGGATTGTGTATGTGTATGGATTTGGGGGTGTGTGTTTAGATTGGGGGTGTATGTGGAGATTCTGTGTGTGTGTGTGTGTGTGTGTGTGTGTGTGTGTGTGTGTGTAGAGTTGGGGGTTACTATGTGGAGTTTGGGGTATCTGTGTGTGTGGAATTGTGGTTTTGTGTGTGTATGGATATTTTGATATTGTGATTTTCTTGTGATTTCTTATAAGGAATATTCTTTTTCAGGAGTGTGAGTTGGGGAGAAGGCAGCCTGATAATGAAGAAGAGAAAAAAAGATCTGGAAGGTTCAGTAATTGGCCATGTAGCTGTAGAGAGACTGCTACCACAACCACAACTACCCCGTACCACAACTACCACAACCACAACCATCTTTGGGGGACATTTAATTGGATACTTACTAGGTGAATATGCCAGAACCTTCTCAATTTTATTATTATTATTATTATTTTATGCATGCTACCTGGAGGGGTTAGGTATATAACTTTCCCAGCTAATTTATAAAAATAATTTGAGTTTTTAGTGACAGCCCCCCAGCCTTCACAGTTTATGGCCAAGTGTAGCCTGATTGGGAGGGTAATTTTGACTAGTAACCAAGGAGACACAACCAAGGCCCTACGTATTGATCCTTAGCCTAATTTCCGTTACTTTTTGGCTAAGTGTAGGCAGATAGGAATGGTAATTTTGACTAGTAACCAGGGAGACTCATTCCCTAACTAAGGCTAGTATTCCATACAGGAACTATGTAAAGATCCCTCACCCCTTTTCAATTTAATTGGATACTTACTAGGTGAATATGCCAGAACCTTCTCAATTTTATTATTATTATTATTATTATTATTATTTTATGCATGCTACCTGCAGGGGTTAGGTATATAACTTTCCCAGCTAATTTATAAAAATAATTTGAGTTTTTAGTGAGACCTCCAGCCTTCACAGTTTATGGCCAAGTGTAGCCTGATTGGGAGGGTAATTTTGACTAGTAACCAAGGAGACTTATTCCATACTCATGACCAGGGCTCTCTGTAAAATCTCTGACCCCTTTTCTGTTAATGGCCAGGTGTAGTCAGATTGGGAGGGTAATTTTGACTAGTAACCAAGGAGACTCATGACCAAGGCTGTTCGTAAAGATCCCTAACCCCTTTTCAGTTACTTTATGGCCAAGTGTAGTCAGATTGGGAGGGTAATTTTGACTAGTAACCAAGGAGACTCATGACCAAGGCTGTTCATAAAGATCCCTAACCCCTTTTCAGTTACTTTATGGCCAAGTGTAGTCATATTGGAAGGGTAATTTTGACTAGTAACCAAGGAGACTCATGACCAAGGCTTTTCTTAAAGATCCCTAACCCCATTTCAGTTACTTTTTGGCCAGGTGTAGTCAGATTAAATCATTCCATAACTAAGGTTCATAAAATTCCATGCAAAGACTATGTAAAGATTCCTAACTCCCTTTTAGTTACTTTATGGCTGTGTAGTCAGATTGAGATGGTAATTTGGGCTAGTAACCAAGGAGACTCATTCTTTAACTAAGGCTAAAATTCCATGCTAGAATAATGTAAAGATCCTTATGCCTTTTTTCAGTTAATTTATGGCCAAGTGTAGAGATTGGAAAAGTAATTTTGACTATTAACCAAGGAGACTCATGACCAATGCTCTTTATATACTGAATTTTTGACCCTTTTATTCAGTTACTTCTTGGCCAAGTGTTGTCAGATTGGAAAGGTAATTTTGATTAGTAACTAAGGAGACGCATTCTTTAAGACTCAAATTTCATGCGACAACTTGCCAAAGATCCCTAACTCCTTTTCAGTTAATGCCAGGTGTAGTCAGATTGATGCTTTTGATGCATATTTTGACTAGTAACCAAGGAGACTCATTCCCTAACCAAGGCTCAAATTCCATGCAGCAACTATTCAGAGATCTCTAACTCCTTTTCAGTCAGTGGTTGGCCAGGTGTAGCTAGATTGGAAAGATAATTTTGACTAGTAACCAAGGAGACTCATGACCAAGGCCCTGTGTAATGATCCCTAGCCTGATTTCAGTTACTTTATGGACAAGTGTAGTCAGATTGGGAGGGTAATTTTGACTAGTAACCAAGGAGACACAACCAAGGCCCTACGTATTGATCCTTAGCCTAATTTCAGTTACTTTTTGGCCAAATGTAGGCAGATTGGAATGATAATTTTGACTAGTAACCAGGGAGACTCATTCCCTAACTAAGGCTAGTATTCCATACAGGAACTATGTAAAGATCCCTCACCCCTTTTCAATAAGCTGATGGCAAGTAGTAGTCAGATTGATGGTAATTTTGACTAGTAACCAAGGAGACTCATTCCTTACTCATGACCAAGGAGGCTCTTCATAATTTTCTGTTAGTTTATGGCAAACCTGTCAGATTTGGGGGTAATTCTGGCTAGTAACCAAGGAGACTCATTCTTGACTCATGACCAAGGCTTTGTAAAGATCCCTAGCCCCTTTTCAGTTAATTGATGGCCAGGTGTAGTCAGATTGGGAGGGCAGTTTTGACTAATAACCAAGGAGACTGTCACAATAGCTTTGCCCAGATGTTCATTCCTTTGTATATTATTTCACATAGCGCATTGGCAGAAAAAAAGCAATGGTATGGCTGTACATTCATCCCATAGCACTTCTTTGTGACTAGCATCATGTTCTAGTGTTTATCTGATAACAATTCAGCATTCAAGATGGAGAGATGGCAATTTTAGGCCAAGGTAGAGTAAAAGCAAGCTAGTAACCAAGGAGACTCATACCACTTGTTCAGGACTAGCATCAAATTTTAGTTGTAAATTGGAATAGTAACCAAGGAGACTCATCCCTGACTCAAAACCACAGCTCGTCAGATGCAACCACATATTCGTATTTTTTGTGGGAGTGACCAGTGAGATTTTAGTAGTTGTAAATTGGAATAGTAACCAAGGAGACTCATCCCTGACTCAGAACCACACCTCGTCAGATGCAACCACATATTCGTATTTTTTGTGGGAGTGACCAGTCAGATTTTAGTAGTTGTAAATTGGAATAGTAACCAAGGAGACTCATCCCTGACTCAAAACCACAGCTTGTCAGATGCAAGCACATATTCGTATTTTTTATAAAAATAATTTGAGTTTTTAGTGAGACCCCCAGCCTTCACAGTTTATGGCCAAGTGTAGCCTGATTGGGAGGGTAATTTTGACTAGTAACCAAGGAGAGACAACCAAGGCCCTACGTATTGATCCTTAGCCTAATTTCCGTTACTTTTTGGCTAAGTGTAGGCAGATAGGAATGGTAATTTTGACTAGTAACCAGGGAGACTCATTCCCTAACTAAGGCTAGTATTCCATACAGGAACTATGTAAAGATCCCTCACCCCTTTTCAATTTAATTGGATACTTACTAGGTGAATATGCCAGAACCTTCTCAATTTTATTATTATTATTGTTATTATTATTATTATTTTATGCATGCTACCTGCAGGGGTTAGGTATATAACTTTCCCAGCTAATTTATAAAAATAATTTGAGTTTTTAGTGACACCCCCAGCCTTCACAGTTTATGGCCAAGTGTAGCCTGATTGGGAGGGTAATTTTGACTAGTAACCAAGGAGACTTATTCCATACTCATGACCAGGGCTCTCTGTAAAATCTCTAACCCCTTTTCTGTTAATGGCCAGGTGTAGTCAGATTGGGAGGGTGATTTTGACTAGTAACCAAGGAGACTCATGACCAAGGCTGTTCATAAAGATCCCTAACCCCTTTTCAGTTACTTTATGGCCAAGTGTAGTCATATTGGAAGGGTAATTTTGACTAGTAACCAAGGAGCTTCATGACCAAGGCTGTTCGTAAAGATCCCTAACCCCATTTCAGTTACTTTTTGGCCAGGTGTAGTCAGATTAAATCATTCCATAACTAAGGTTCATAAAATTCCATGCAAAGACTATGTAAAGATTCCTAACTCCCTTGTAGTTACTTTATGGCTGTGTAGTCAGATTGAGATGGTAATTTGGGCTAGTAACCAAGGAGACTCATTCTTTAACTAAGGCTAAAATTCCATGCTAGAATAATGTAAAGATCCTTATGCCTTTTTCAGTTAATTTATGGCCAAGTGTAGAGATTGGAAAAGTAATTTTGACTATTAACCAAGGAGACTCATGACCAATGCTCTTTATATACTGTATTTCTGACCCTTTTATTCAGTTACTTCTTGGCCAAGTGTTGTCAGATTGGAAAGGTAATTCTGACTAGTAACCAAGGAGACTCATTCCCTAAGACTCAAATTTCATGCGACAACTTTTCAAAGATCCCTAACTCCTTTTCAGTTAATGCCAGGTGTAGTCAGATTGATGCTTTTGATGCATATTTTGACTAGTAACCAAGGAGACTCATTCCCTAACCAAGGCTCAAATTCCATGCAGCAACTATTCAGAGATCTCTAACTCCTTTTCAGTCAGTGGTTGGCCAGGTGTAGCTAGATTGGAAAGATAATTTTGACTAGTAACCAAGGAGACTCATGACCAAGGCCCTGTGTAATGATCCCTAGCCTGATTTCAGTTACTTTATGGACAAGTGTAGTCAGATTGGGAGGGTAATTTTGACTAGTAACCAAGGAGACACAACCAAGGCCCTACATTTTGATCCTTAGCCTAATTTCCGTTACTTTTTGGCTAAGTGTAGGCAGATAGGAATGGTAATTTTGACTAGTAACCAGGGAGACTCATTCCCTAACTAAGGCTAGTATTCCATACAGGAACTATGTAAAGATCCCTCACCCCTTTTCAATAAGCTGATGGCAAGTAGTAGTCAGATTGATGGTAATTTTGACAAGTAACCAAGGAGACTCATTCCTTACTCATGACCAAGGAGGCCCTTCATAATTTTCAGTTAGTTTATGGGAAAGCTGTCAGATTTGGGGGGTAATTCTGGCTAGTAACCAAGGAGATTCATTCTTGACTCATGACCAAGGCTTTGTAAAGATCCCTAGCCCCTTTTCAGTTAATTTATTCAGGTGTAGTCAGATTGGGAGGGCAGTTTTGACTAATAACCAAGGAGACTGTCACAATAGCTTTGCCCAGATGTTCATTCCTTTGTATATTATTTCACATAGCGCATTGGCAGAAAAAAAGCAATGGTATGGCTGTACATTCATCCCATAGCACTTCTTTGTGACTAGCATCATGTTCTAGTGTTTATCTGATAACAATTCAGCATTCAGGATGGAGAGATGGCAATTTTAGGCCAAGGTAGAGTAAAAGCAAGCTAGTAACCAAGGAGACTCATAGCACTTGTTCAGGACTAGCATCAAATTTTAGTTGTAAATTGGAATAGTAACCAAGGAGACTCATCCCTGACTCAAAGCCACACCTCGTCAGATGCAACCACATATTCGTATTTTTTGTGGGAGTGACCAGTGAGATTTTAGTAGTTGTAAACTGGAATAGTAACCAAGGAGACTCATCCCTGACTCAGAACCACAGCTTGTCAGATGCAACCACATATTCGTATTTTTTATAAAAATAATTTGAGTTTTTAGTGAGACCCCCAGCCTTCACAGTTTATGGCCAAGTGTAGCCTGATTGGGAGGGTAATTTTGACTAGTAACCAAGGAGAGACAACCAAGGCCCTACGTATTGATCCTTAGCCTAATTTCCGTTACTTTTTGGCTAAGTGTAGGCAGATAGGAATGGTAATTTTGACTAGTAACCAGGGAGACTCATTCCCTAACTAAGGCTAGTATTCCATATAGGAAGTATGTAAAGATCCCTCACCCCTTTTCAATTTAATTGGATACTTACTAGGTGAATATGCCAGAACCTTCTCAATTTTATTATTATTATTGTTATTATTATTATTATTTTATGCATGCTACCTGCAGGGGTTAGGTATATAACTTTCCCAGCTAATTTATAAAAATAATTTGAGTTTTTAGTGACAGATTCCCAGCCTTCACAGTTTATGGCCAAGTGTAGCCTGATTGGGAGGGTAATTTTGACTAGTAACCAAGGAGACTTATTCCATACTCATGACCAGGGCTCTCTGTAAAATCTCTAACCCCTTTTCTGTTAATGGCCAGGTGTAGTCAGATTGGGAGGGTGATTTTGACTAGTAACCAAGGAGACTCATGACCAAGGCTGTTCGTAAAGATCCCTAATCCCTTTTCAGTTACTTTATGGCCAAGTGTAGTCATATTGGAAGGGTAATTTTGACTAGTAACCAAGGAGACTCATGACCAAGGCTGTTCGTAAAGATCCCTAACCCCTTTTTGATTACTTTATGGCCAAGTGTAGAGATTGGGAGGGTGATTTTGACTAGTAACCAAGGAGACTCATGACCAAGGCTGTTCGTAAAGATCCCTAACCCCTTTTCAGTTACTTTATGGCCAAGTGTAGTCATATTGGAAGGGTAATTTTGACTAGTAACCAAGGAGACTCATGACCAAGGCTTTTCTTAAAGATCCCTAACCCCTTTTCAGTTACTTTATGGCCAAGTGTAGTCATATTGGAAGGGTAATTTTGACTAGTAACCAAGGAGACTCATGACCAAGGCTGTTCGTAAAGATCCCTAACCCCTTTTCAGTTACTTTTTGGCCAGGTGTAGTCAGATTAAATCATTCCATAACTAAGGTTCATAAAATTCCATGCAAAGACTATGTAAAGATTCCTAACTCCCTTGTAGTTACTTTATGGCTGTGTAGTCAGATTGAGATGGTAATTTGGGCTAGTAACCAAGGAGACTCATTCTTTAACTAAGGCTAAAATTCCACGCTAGAATAATGTAAAGATCCTTATGCCTTTTTTCAGTTAATTTATGGCCAAGTGTAGAGATTGGAAAAGTAATTTTGACTATTAACCAAGGAGACTCATGACCAATGCTCTTTAAATACTGAATTTTTGACCCTTTTATTCAGTTACTTCTTGGCCAAGTGTTGTCAGATTGGAAAGGTAATTTTGACTAGTAACCAAGGAGACTCATTCCCTAACCAAGGCTCAAATTCCATGCAGCAACTATTCAGAGATCTCTAACTCCTTTTCAGTCAGTGGTTGGCCAGGTGTAGCTAGATTGGAAAGATAATTTTGACTAGTAACCAAGGAGACTCATGACCAAGGCCCTGTGTAATGATCCCTAGCCTGATTTCAGTTACTTTATGGACAAGTGTAGTCAGATTGGGAGGGTAATTTTGACTAGTAACCAAGGAGACACAACCAAGGCCCTACGTATTGATCCTTAGCCTAATTTCCGTTACTTTTTGGCTAAGGCAGGCAGATAGGAATGGTAATTTTGACCAGTAACCAGGGAGACTCATTCCCTAACTAAGGCTAGTATTCCATACAGGAACTATGTAAAGATCCCTCACCCCTTTTCAATTTAATTGGATACTTACTAGGTGAATATGCCAGAACCTTCTCAATTTTATTATTATTATTGTTATTATTATTATTATTTTATGCATGCTACCTGCAGGGGTTAGGTATATAACTCTCCCAGCTAATTTATAAAAATAATTTGAGTTTTTAGTGACACCCCCAGCCTTCACAGTTTATGGCCAAGTGTAGCCTGATTGGGAGGGTAATTTTGACTAGTAACCAAGGAGACTTATTCCATACTCATGACCAGGGCTCTCTGTAAAATCTCTAACCCCTTTTCTGTTAATGGCCAGGTGTAGTCAGATTGGGAGGGTGATTTTGACTAGTAACCAAGGAGACTCATGACCAAGGCTGTTCGTAAAGATCCCTAACCCCTTTTCAGTTACTTTATGGCCAAGTGTAGTCATATTGGAAGGGTAATTTTGACTAGTAACCAAGGAGCTTCATGACCTAAGCTGTTCCTAAAGATCCCTAACCCCTTTTCAGTTACTTTATGGCCAGGTGTAGTCATATTGGAAGGGTAATTTTGACTAGTAACCAAGGAGACTCATGACCAAGGCTTTTCTTAAAGATCCCTAACCCCTTTTCAGTTACTTTTTGGCCAGGTGTAGTCAGATTAAATCATTCCATAACTAAGTTTCATAAAATTCCATGCAAAGACAATGTAAAGATTCCTAACTCCATTTTAGTTACTTTATGGCTGTGTAGTCAGATTGAGATGGTAATTTGGGCTAGTAACCAAGGAGACTCATTCTTTAAGTAAGGCTAAAATTCCATGCTAGAATAATGTAAAGGTCCTTATGCCTTTTTTCAGTTAATTTATGGCCAAGTGTAGAGATTGGAAAAGTAATTTTGACTATTAACCAAGGAGACACATGACCAATGCTCTTTATATACTGTATTTGACCCTTTTATTCAGTTACTTCTTGGCCAAGTGTTGTCAGATTGGAAAGGTAATTTTGACTAGTAACCAAGGA
>NW_027643554.1:0-72367 GCF_032717465.1 Coenobita brevimanus
AATCATCATCATTTCCACATGTTTGAGCCTATAAATATCCTCTTCTTTTTTTACTGCCCCGGGTCTCACTACTGTACAGCATCACACTCCTAACACAAGCTGCAATCAAGGGACCCCTTAGCAAGCAAGAGAGAGCCCTCTCAGTCTCATTAGAGGCAACAGCTCCATGAACTTCACTCCAATCACTCCATACCACCTGGCCACAGAGCTAGCTCTGGCTCCACTTCCAGCACATAAAATGTCCCCTTAGATAGCAAAATTCCTCCACACACTCCATAAGACTCTTCAGCATGATCAATCCTTTTTTGCCTCTCAATCTCTACAAGCTCCTCCATTACACATTGCACACATGGAAATCAGCATTATTTCACAAACCTACCTGTAAAGCCACTACATCTCTTATGCACCCACTTATCACAAACACAACAGAAGATGGAGTTACTTCCCCACACCCTTGCAACAAACTGCACATGGCCACACTCCCTCTGCTTTGACAGTACTCTCCACCAGCCCTATATATCATCACTTTTGTTTTATCAACATTTACTCTCAAACCCTTGTACCATATTCTATCTATCTAACTTCCTAAATCTTTCCTCTGCCTCCCTCTCATTCTCCAAGCAATCATCAGCATACATCTCCCATGGGAGTCCATTTCTGGGGAAAAAAAAAAAAAAAATGGCTGCACCCAAATATAAAACAATAATTAAAACCACATACATGCACTGAACAGCAAGCAATAAATAACACCATATCTTTACTATTCTGATTTAAGGGTAGGCTACCAGCACAAAAACACGCTGTACTGTGTGCTACTGTATGCAGAGTAGACAGTTATACAGTATATAGCACTACTTCTACCTTCTACTTGGCCTATAATTTGCCTTACGCAGTCCATCTCACACAGTTCAGTGGCAGAACAAGGTAATGCTATAGAGTACCCTTTCCACAGCACTTCTTCATGACTAGCAACATTCTACTCATCTACAGTTACAATTCAAAATTCATGATGCTATGATATTTTAAACCAAAAAAGAAGGGCATAGCATCATATTCTAATATAACTGTTACAGCCAGGTATTCAAAGTGAATGTTTTTTTTATACCTATAGCCACTTCTGAATCAGTCACTCCTGCAAAAGAATACCAAGATGTGTTTGCATTTGACGAGCTGTAGTTATGAGTTAGGAATGAGTCTCCTTGGTTACTATTCCAATTTACAACTACTAAAATCTGACTGGTCACTCCCACACAAAATACCAAGATGTGGTTGCATCTGACGAGCTGTGGTTTAGAGTCAGGGATGAGTCTCCTTGGTTACTATTCCAATTTACAACTAAAATGTGATGCTAGTCCTGAACAAGTGCAATGAATCTCCTTGGTTACTAGCTTGCTTTTACTCTACCTTGGCCTAAAATTGCCATCTCTCCATCCTGAATGCTGAATTGTTATCAGATAAACACTAGAACATGATGCTAGTCACAAAGAAGTGCTATGGGATGAATGTACAGCCATACCATTGCTTTTTTTCTGCCAATGTGCTATGTGAAATAATATACAAAGGAATGAACACCTGGGCAAAGCTATTGTGACAGTCTCCTTGGTTATTAGTCAAAACTGCCCTTCCAATCTGACTACACCTGGCCATCAATTAACTGAAAAGGGGCTAGGGATCTTGACAAAGCCTTGGTCATGAGTCTTCTTGGTTACTAGCCAGAATTACCCCGCCAAATCTGACAGCTTTGCCATAAACTACCAAAATTATGAAGAGCCTCCTTGGTCATGAGTAAGGAATGAGTCTCCTTGGTTACTAGTCAAAATTACCATCAATCTGACTACTACTTGCCATCAGCTTATTGAAAAGGGGTGAGGGATCTTTACATAGTTCCTGTATGGAATACCAGCCTTAGTTAGGCAATGAGTCTCCCTGGTTACTAGTCAAAATTACCATTCCTATCTGCCTACACTTAGCCAAAAAGTAACGGATATTAGGCTAAGGATCAATACGTAGGGCCTTGGTTGTGTCTCCTTGGTTACTAGTCAAAATTACCCTCCCAATCTGACTACACTTGTCCATAAAGTAACTGAAATCAGGCTAGGGATCATTACACAGGGCCTTGGTCATGAGTCTCCTTGGTTACTAGTCAAAATTACAATTTACAACTACTAAAATCTGACTGGTCACTCCCACACAAAATACCAAGATGTGGTTGCATCTAACGAGCTGTAGTTATGAGTTAGGAATGAGTCTCCTTGGTTACTATTCCAATTTACAACTACTAAAATCTGACTGGTCACTCCCACAAAAAATACGAAGATGTGGTTGCATCTGACGAGCTGTGGTTTTGAGTCAGGGATGAGTCTCCTTGGTTACTATTCCTATTTACAACTACTAAACTCTGACTGGTCACTCCCACAAAAAATACGAAGATGTGGTTGCATCTGAAGAGCTGTGGTTTTGAGTCAGGGATGAGTCTCCTTGGTTACTATTCCTATTTACAACTAAAATTTGATGCTAGTCCTGAACAAGTGCTATGAGTCTCCTTGGTTACTAGCTTGCTTTTACTCTACCTTGCCCTAAAATTGCCATC
The DNA here is from genome assembly GCF_032717465.1 of Coenobita brevimanus. Taxonomy (NCBI): domain Eukaryota; kingdom Metazoa; phylum Arthropoda; class Malacostraca; order Decapoda; family Coenobitidae; genus Coenobita; species Coenobita brevimanus. Next base: position 2,591 of record NW_027643554.1, read on the forward strand.
TCTCCATCTTGAATGCTGAATTGTTATCAGATAAACACTAGAACATGATGCTAGTCACAAAGAAGTGCTATGGGATGAATGTACAGCCATACCATTGCTTTTTTCCTGCCAATGCGCTATGTGAAATAATATACAAAGGAATGAACACCTGGGCAAAGCTATTGTGACAGTCTCCTTGGTTATTAGTCAAAACTGCCCTCCCAATCTGACTACACCTGGCCATCAATTAACTGAAAAGGGGCTAGGGATCTTTACAAAGCCTTGGTCATGAGTCAAGAATGAGTCTCCTTGGTTACTAGCCAGAATTACCCCCCAAATCTGACAGCTTTGCCATAAACTAACTGAAAATTATGAAGAGTCTCCTTGGTCATGAGTAAGGAATGAGTCTCCTTGGTTACTAGTCAAAATTACCATCAATCTGACTACTACTTGCCATCAGCTTATTGAAAAGGGGTGAGGGATCTTTACATAGTTCCTGTATGGAATACCAGCCTTAGTTAGGGAATGAGTCTCCCTGGTTACTAGTCAAAATTACCATTCCTATCTGCCTACACTTAGCCAAAAAGTAACGGATATTAGGCTAAGGATCAATACGTAGGGCCTTGGTTGTGTCTCCTTGGTTACTAGTCAAAATTACCCTCCCAATCTGACTACACTTGTCCATAAAGTAACTGAAATCAGGCTAGGGATCATTACACAGGGCCTTGGTCATGAGTCTCCTTGGTTACTAGTCAAAATTACAATTTACAACTACTAAAATCTGACTGGTCACTCCCACACAAAATACCAAGATGTGGTTGCATCTAACGAGCTGTAGTTATGAGTTAGGAATGAGTCTCCTTGGTTACTATTCCAATTTACAACTACTAAAATCTGACTGGTCACTCCCACAAAAAATACGAAGATGTGGTTGCATCTGACGAGCTGTGGTTTAGAGTCAGGGATGAGTCTCCTTGGTTACTATTCCAATTTACAACTAAAATGTGATGCTAGTCCTGAACAAGTGCAATGAATCTCCTTGGTTACTAGCTTGCTTTTACTCTACCTTGGCCTAAAATTGCCATCTCTCCATCCTGAATGCTGAATTGTTATCAGATAAACACTAGAACATGATGCTAGTCACAAAGAAGTGCTATGGGATGAATGTACAGCCATACCATTGCTTTTTTTCTGCCAATGCGCTATGTGAAATAATATACAAAGGAATGAACACCTGGGCAAAGCTATTGTGACAGTCTCCTTGGTTATTAGTCAAAACTGCCCTCCCAATCTGACTACACCTGGCCATCAATTAACTGAAAAGGGGCTAGGGATCTTTACAAAGCCTTGGTCATGAGTCAAGAATGAGTCTCCTTGGTTACTAGCCAGAATTACCCCCCAAATCTGACAGCTTTGCCATAAACTAACTGAAAATTATGAAGAGTCTCCTTGGTCATGAGTAAGGAATGAGTCTCCTTGGTTACTAGTCAAAATTACCATCAATCTGACTACTACTTGCCATCAGCTTATTGAAAAGGGGTGAGGGATCTTTACATAGTTCCTGTATGGAATACCAGCCTTAGGGAATGAGTCTCCCTGGTTACTAGTCAAAATTACCATTCCTATCTGCCTACACTTAGCCAAAAAGTAACGGATATTAGGCTAAGGATCAATACGTAGGGCCTTGGTTGTGTCTCCTTGGTTACTAGTCAAAATTACCCTCCCAATCTGACTACACTTGTCCATAAAGTAACTGAAATCAGGCTAGGGATCATTACACAGGGCCTTGGTCATGAGTCTCCTTGGTTACTAGTCAAAATTATCTTTCCAATTTAGCTACACCTGGCCAACCACTGACTGAAAAGGAGTTAGAGATCTCTGAATAGTTGATGCATGGAATTTGAGCCTTGGTTAGGGAATGAGTCTCCTTGGTTACTAGTCAAAATATGCATCAAAAGCATCAATCTGACTACACCCGGCATTAACTGAAAAGGAGTTAGGGATCTTTGGAAAGTTGTTGCATGAAATTTGAGTCTTAGAGAATGAGTCTCCTTGGTTACTAGTCAAAATTACCTTTCCAATCTGACAACACTTGGCCAAGAAGTAACTGAATAAAAGGGTCAGAAATACAGTATATAAAGAGCATTGGTCATGAGTCTCCTTGGTTAATAGTCAAAATTACTTTTCCAATCTCTACACATGGCCATAAATTAACTGAAAAAAGGCAGAAGGATCTTTACATTATTCTAGCATGGAATTTTAGCCTTAGTTAAAGAATGAGTCTCCTTGGTTACTAGCCCAAATTACCATCTCAATCTGACTACACAGCCATAAAGTAACTATAAGGGAGTTAGGAATCTTTACATAGTCTTTGCATGGAATTTTATGAACCTTAGTTATGGAATGATTTAATCTGACTACACCTGGCCAAATAGCAACTGAAAAGGGGTTAGGGATCTTTACAAACAGCATTGGTCATGAGTCTCCTTGGTTACTAGTCAAAATTACCCTTCCAATATGACTACACTTGGCCATAAAGTAACTGAAAAGGGGTTAGGGACCTTTACGAACAGCCTTGGTCATGAGTCTCCTTGGTTACTAGTCAAAATTACCCCCTCAATCTGACTACACCTGGCCACTAACAGAAAAGGGGTTAGAGATTTTACAGAGCCCTGGTCATGAGTATGGAATAAGTCTCCTTGGTTACTAGTCAAAATTACCCTCCCAATCAGGCTACACTTGGCCATAAACTGTGAAAGCTGGGAATCTGTCACTAAAAACTCAAATTATTTATATTAATTAGCTGGGAAAGTTATATACCTAACCCCTGCAGGTAGCATGCATAAAATAATAATAATAATAATAATAATAATAATAATAATAACATTGAGAAGGCTCTGGCATATTCACCTAGTAAGTATCCAATTAAATTGAAAAGGGGTGAGGGATCTTTACACAGTTCCTGTATGGAATACTAGCCTTAGTTAGGGAATGAGTCTCCCTGGTTACTAGTCAAAATTAGCATTCCTATCTGTCTACACTTAGCCAAAAAGTAACGGAAATTAGGCTAAGGATCAATACGTAGGGCCTTGGTTGTGTCTCCTTGGTTACTAGTCAAAATTACCCTCCCAATCTGACTACACTTGTCCATAAAGTAACTGAAATCAGGCTAGGGATCATTACACAGGGCCTTGGTCATGAGTCTCCTTGGTTACTAGTCAAAATTATCTTTCCAATTTAGCTACACCTGGCCAACCACTGACTGAAAAGGAGTTAGAGATCTCTGAATAGTTGATGCATGGAATTTGAGCCTTGGTTAGGGAATGAGTCTCCTTGGTTACTAGTCAAAATATGCATCAAAAGCATCAATCTGACTACATCTGGCATTAACTGAAAAGGAGTTAGGAGTTTTTGGAAAGTTGTTGCATGAAATTTGAGTCTTAGGGAATGAGTCTCCTTGGTTACTAGTCAAAATTACCTTTCCAATCTGACAACACTTGGCCAAGAAGTAACTGAATAAAAGGGTCAAATACAGTATATAAAGAGCATTGGTCATGAGTCTCCTTGGTTAATAGTCAAAATTACTTTTCCAATCTCTACACTTGGCCATAAATTAACTGAAAAAAGGCATAAGGATCTTTACATTATTCTAGCATGGAATTTTAGCCTTAGTTAAAGAATGAGTCTCCTTGGTTACTAGCCCAAATTACCATCTCAATCTGACTACACAGCCATAAAGTAACTATAAGGGAGTTAGGAATCTTTACATAGTCTTTGCATGGAATTTTATGAACCTTAGTTATGGAATGATTTAATCTGACTACACCTGGCCAAAAAGTAACTGAAATGGGGTTAGGGATCTTTAAGAACAGCCTTGGTCATGAGTCTCCTTGGTTACTAGTCAAAATTACCTTTCCAATCTCTACACTTGGCCATAAAGTAACCGAAAAGGGGTTAGGGATCTTTATAAACAGCCTTGGTCATGAGTCTCCTTGGTTACTAGTCAAAATCACCCTCCCAATCTGACTACACCTGGCCATTAACAGAAAAGGGGTTAGAGATTTTACAGAGAGCCCTGGTCATGAGTATGGAATAAGTCTCCTTGGTTACTAGTCAAAATTACCCTCCCAATCAGGCTACACTTGGCCATAAACTGTGAAGGCTGGGGGGTGTCACTAAAAACTCAAATTATTTTTATAAATTAGCTGGGAAAGTTATATACCTAACCCCTGCAGGTAGCATGCATAAAATAATAATAATAATAATAATAATAATAATAATAATAAAATTGAGAAGGTTCTGGCATATTCACCTAGTAAGTATCCAATTAAATTGAAAAGGGGTGAGGGATCTTTACATAGTTCCTGTATGGAATACTAGCCTTAGTTAAGGAATGAGTCTCCCTGGTTACTAGTCAAAATTACCATTCCTATCTGCCTACACTTAGCCAAAAAGTAACGGAAATTAGGCTAAGGATCAATACGTAGGGCCTTGGTTGTGTCTCCTTGGTTACTAGTCAAAATTACCCTCCCAATCTGACTACACTTGTCCATAAAGTAACTGAAATCAGGCTAGGGATCATTACACAGGGCCTTGGTCATGAGTCTCCTTGGTTACTAGTCAAAATTATCTTTCCAATCTAGCTACACCTGGCCAACCACTGACTGAAAAGGAGTTAGAGATCTCTGAATAGTTGATGCATGGAATTTGAGCCTTGGTTAGGGAATGAGTCTCCTTGGTTACTAGTCAAAATATGCATCAAAAGCATCAATCTGACTACACCTGGCATTAACTGAAAAGGAGTTAGGGATTTTTGGAAAGTTGTCGCATGAAATTTGAGTCTTAGGGAATGAGTCTCCTTGGTTACTAGTCAAAATTACCTTTCCAATCTGACAACACTTGGCCAAGAAGTAACTGAATAAAAGGGTCAGAAATACAGTATATAAAGAGCATTGCTCATGAGTCTCCTTGGTTACTAGTCAAAATTACTTTTCCAATCTCTACACATGGCCATAAATTAACTGAAAAAAGGCAGAAGGATCTTTACATTATTCTAGCATGGAATTTTAGCCTTAGTTAAAGAATGAGTCTCCTTGGTTACTAGCCCAAATTACCATCTCAATCTGACTACACAGCCATAAAGTAACTATAAGGGAGTTAGGAATCTTTACATAGTCTTTGCATGGAATTTTACGAACCTTAGTTATGGAATGATTTAATCTGACTACACCTGGCCAAAAAGTAACTGAAATGGGGTTAGGGATCTTTAAGAAAAGCCTTGGTCATGAGTCTCCTTGGTTACTAGTCAAAATCACCCTCCCAATCTGACTACACTTGGCCATAAAGTAACTGAAAAGGGGTTAGGGATCTTTACAAACAGCCTTGGTCATGAGTCTCCTTGGTTACTAGTCAAAATTACCCTTCCAATATGACTACACCTGGCCACTAACAGAAAAGGGGTTAGAGATTTTACAGAGAGCCCTGGTCATGAGTATGGAATAAGTCTCCTTGGTTACTAGTCAAAATTACCCTCCCAATCAGGCTACACTTGGCCATAAACTGTGAAAGCTGGGAATCTGTCACTAAAAACTCAAATTATTTATATTAATTAGCTGGGAAAGTTATATACCTAACCCCTGCAGGTAGCATGCATAAAATAATAATAATAATAATAATAATAATAATAATAATAAAATTGAGAAGGCTCTGGCATATTCACCTAGTAAGTATCCAATTAAATTGAAAAGGGGTGAGGGATCTTTACACAGTTCCTGTATGGAATACTAGCCTTAGTTAGGGAATGAGTCTCCCTGGTTACTAGTCAAAATTACCATTCCTATCTGCCTACACTTAGCCAAAAAGTAACGGAAATTAGGCTAAGGATCAATACGTAGGGCCTTGGTTGTGTCTCCTTGGTTACTAGTCAAAATTACCCTCCCAATCTGACTACACTTGTCCATAAAGTAATTGAAATCAGGCTAGGGATCATTACACAGGGCCTTGGTCATGAGTCTCCTTGGTTACTAGTCAAAATTATCTTTCCACTCTAGCTACACCTGGCCAACCACTGACTGAAAAGGAGTTAGAGATCTCTGAATAGTTGATGCATGGAATTTGAGCCTTGGTTAGGGAATGAGTCTCCTTGGTTACTAGTTAAAATATGCATCAAAAGCATCAATCTGACTACACCTGGCATTAACTGAAAAGGAGTTAGGGATCTTTGGAAAGTTGTTGCATGAAATTTGAGTCTTAGGGAATGAGTCTCCTTGGTCACTAGTCAAAATTACCTTTCCAATCTGACAACACTTGGCCAAGTAGTAACTGAATAAAAGGGTCAGAAATACAGTATATAAAGAGCATTGGTCATGAGTCTCCTTGGTTAATAGTCAAAATTACTTTTCCAATCTCTACACTTGGCCATAAATTAACTGAAAAAAGGCATAAGGATCTTTACATTATTCTAGCATGGAATTTTAGCCTTAGTTAAAGAATGAGTCTCCTTGGTTACTAGCCCAAATTACCATCTCAATCTGACTACACAGCCATAAAGTAACTAAAAGGGAGTTAGGAATCTTTACATAGTCTTTGCATGGAATTTTATGAACCTTAGTTATGGAATGATTTAATCTGACTACACCTGGCCATATAGTAACTGAAAAGGGGTTAGGGATCTTTAAGAATAGCCTTGGTCATGAGTCTCCTTGGTTACTAGTCAAAATTACCTTTCCAATATGACTACACCTGGCCATAAAGTAACTGAAAAGGGGTTAGGGATCTTTAAGAACAGCCCTGGTCATGAGTGTCCTTGGTTACTAGTCAAAATCACCCTCCCAATCTCTACACTTGGCCATAAAGTAACTGAAAAGGGGTTAAGGATCTTTACAAACAGCCTTGGTCATGAGTCTCCTTGGTTACTAGTCAAAATCACCCTCCCAATCTGACTACACCTGGCCATTAACAGAAAAGGGGTTAGAGATTTTACAGAGAGCCCTGGTCATGAGTATGGAATGAGTCTCCTTGGTTACTAGTCAAAATTACCCTCCCAATCAGGCTACACTTGGCCATAAACTGTGAAGGCTGGGAATCTGTCACTAAAAACTCAAATTATTTTTATTAATTAGCTGGGAAAGTTATATACCTAACCCCTCCAGGCAGCATGCATAAAATAATAATAATAATAATAATAACAATAATAATAAAATTGAGAAGGTTCTGGCATATTCACCTAGTAAGTTTGGAGGGTGAAGTGCTTGAAAGGGTACAGCAGGGAAGAAAGGTTGCTGGTTCCTTGAAAGCAGTGATAAGAAACAGGGAAGTGAGCATGGAAGTAAAAAAGTTACTACATGACAGTATTGTGATACCAACTCTAACGTACGGAAGTGAAGCTTGGACGTTGTTGGAAGGACACAAGTCAAGAGTGAGAGCAGTGGAAATGAGTTATTTAAGAGGAGCTTGTGGAGTCACGTGGAGAGACAGGCTGACGAATGAGGATATAAAGGAGCGTTGTGGTGTTGATGTGGATGTGATAGGAAGCGTTGTGAGGAACACACTGAGGTGGTTTGGCCATGTGGAGAGGATGGAGGGTGAAAGACTGACGAAGAGAGTGTATGTGAGTGAGGTGGAGGGTGGAAGAGGGAGGGGGAGACCGAGGATGAGATGGAGGGATGGGGTGGAGAGGTATATGAGAGAGGGGGGTGTGAGTTGGGAGCAGGGTAGTGAAATGGCGGGGGACAGGGCGACTTGGAGGCGATTTGTTTGTGGCCACCCCAAACGGGATTGAGGCGTCTGGCAATAGATAGATAGATAGAAGTATCCAATTAAATGTCCCCCAAAGATGGTTGTGGTAGTTGTGGTAGGGGGTAGTTGTGGTTGTGGTAGCAGTCTCTCTACAGCTACATGGCCAATTACTGAACCCTCCAGATCTTTTTCTCTCTTCTTCATTATCAGGCTGCCTTCTCCCCAACTCACACTCCTGAAAAAGAATATTCCTTATAAGCCATCACAAGAAAATCACAAAAAATATCAAAATATCTATACACAAACAAAACCACAATTCCACACACACAGATACCCCAAACTCCACATAGTAACCCCCAACTCTACACACACACACACACACACACAAATTCTCCACATACACTCCCAATCTAAACACACACACCCAAATCCATACACATACACAATCCAAACTCCACACATACACACCCCAATCTACACTCACACCCAAAATCTACACACATACACCCAAAAAACTACACATACCCTAATCTCCACATACACACACACCCCACCCCAGAGTTCACCCCCAGCTCTGTCATGATACTTTCTTACCCTTTCAATCATGAGTATGCTTTAGAAACACTCAGGCCTGTTTAAATTACACATTAAAATCAATATCCTCACCACAGAAGCAATTAATGGAGAGAGAAAGGTAATTACTGGAAAAAGAAAGGAAAAATATCTTACCAAAATTGCAGCCCCTCCCCCTGTGACTGCTGCAGCCTGACTGACTGATCAAAAGCCAGCACATTCCATCCACCCCCACATTCCTTCCCTCCCTCCATCCCCCCCACTAGTTTCCTCCCCCCCTTCACAGCCCCTCTTTCCTCCACCTCTCTCTCTCTCTCTCCTTCCTTCCTTCCTTCTCCTCCATGTCTTCCTTTTTTCCTTCCAGCTCTTCCTCCTCCCTGAAAAGCACTCTTCCTCCAATTCTCCTCCCTCCTGACATCCTCCCTTCCCTCCACCCCACTAGTTCTCCCCCCCCCTCTTTCCTCCACCTCTCTCTCTCTCTCTCCTTCCTTCCTTCTCCTCGTCTTTCTTTTTCCTTCCAGCTCTTCCTCCTCCCTGAAAAGCACTCTTCCTCCAATTCTCCTCCCTCCTGACATCCTCCCTTCCCTCCACCCCACTAGTTCTCCCCCCCCTCTTTCCTCCAACTCTCTCTCTCTCTCCTTTCTTCTCCTTTGTCTTTCTTTTTCCTTCCAGCTCTTCCTCCTCCCTGAAAAGCACTCTTCCTCCTGTCCCTCTCCCTCCTTACATCCTCCCTTCCCTCCACCCCCACTAGTTCCCCCCCCATCTTTCCTCCACCTCTCCTTTCTTTTTCTTTTTTTCTTTCCTTCCTCTCTCCTCCTTCTCTCTCCATCTCTTGTCATCAATCTTCCTTCCCTCTTCCTCCTCCTTGAAAAACACTTTTCCTCCATCCCCCCTTACCTCCTCTCTCCCCTCCATCCCTCCTTACCTCCTCTCTCCCCTCCATCTCCCCCCTTTCCTCCCCCTCCTCTCTCATTAGACACACACACACACACACACACACAAAGTAAAAAACAAAATACAATCCATTACGGAAAAGGGAATCACCTATACACAAGAACATAAGAAGAGAAAAATGGGAGAAATGGAGTTCCCCCGAGCTAAGCCCTGTATTGGACTATATAGCCCCGCTAGGGTTACAGGAGGGAGCTACCCCTCCCGGCACGGCAGCCCGGGCGAGGCTCGAACTTGCAATCCCCCGATCACAAGTCCAGCGCGCTACCACTGTGCTACCGCGCCCCCACATAAGAAGAGAGGATAACTGCAGTAGGCCGGTTGGCCCATGCTAGGCAGCTCCTAGAAGAGTAACTGAACTACTAGAATGAGATAAGGATAGCAAAGAAGAAGGCTCTCCCCCGCCCTCCAAACCCTCCAGCCGAAGCCGGCAGTAAAAAGTCAGAAAGAACACCACGCCGTATAGAAAAACTGGCGTGGACATTTGCAGGAAAGTGTGAAAGGAGAGAAGGATATTTGTGAAGCACTAAAGAATTATACACTATATCAACCAACTCCAAGTCTCCATAAAGGCACCAGATACTAATAAATATACAGACATGATAATTACCGTAAAAATAAGCGAAGAAACACCATAAATAAATAATAATAAATGCAGTCATCGCTCACCTTCATCATCCCCAGCAGCTCCGTCTCATCTCCCACAATCCTCCTGTGACGTCACCCTCCACCCGTAAAATTATATACTTTTCAATGGCAAATTTTATGCACAGAAGCTCTTGAATATATTATCAGCTGTTCAAATAATAATTATTGTGCAAACTTTGTAATGAAGGAAATTGGAAGAGGTCTACAAAGCCTCCCAGGCCACGTAGATTCAGGTTCACCCGATGACGTAGCAATGTCTTCAGAAACGGAGGAATCATGTCTAAATGGGGAGCCAATAGGGGGCCAGTGGGGGGCTAAGGATCTCATAACAAAGTCGAGACTTTGTTAGGTCGAAATCATAAGCATCTGAGATAAAATCTGCTATATGTTGCACTTGCGAAAATTGAAGAAAAATACATAAAAACAGCAGAAAAAAGACGTAACAAAAAATCTGAAATAAATACTGTATTTTTTCCACATGTTTTCAGTGAAAAGTCAGCTGATTAATGTCAAGTTTTAGGAATTATTCATTTACCGGTCTTTGTTTCATTGCAGACGAGGACATGTTGTCTCATCGCACCATCATGTAAACAAACAACCACCGTGAGGGTGTGAGGCTGAGGCAAAGCGCTATTGTTTTTGGAAATTAAAGATGGAAGGAGAGGATATAAGAGGTAGAGGGGCAACGAAGAAGAACTGCAAGAAATGTGGATTTATTGGGAAAGTGAATTACAAGGAACTTTGCAGAAGGTGTGAAGAAGAGGAAGAAAAAAGGAGGGAAGTATGTCACATGCAAGAAGAGGGTATAAAGGTATGATGTTTATTTGTAATGCCTGCAAACCCAGGGTAAAAATTAACATGGACCAATGTGAAGAACTGAGGGAAGAGACCCAAGCTATGAAGGAAGAGCTACAGAAAATGAGAGAGGAGCAGGAAGAGATGGGAAGGAGAATGATATATGAAGAAGGATTGGAATGAAAGAGAGGGAAAGGATGAAAGTACAGTGAGGATGAAAGAGAAGTTGGATGAGGTGTGGAAGAAGCACATAGAGCTGCAGGAAAAGATGAATGCCATTTATGGAAGATGGGAGGAAAACGAGAAAGAAATGAGAGAATTGGTAACTAATATTACTGAGAAGGTGCTTAAGAGTGTAATGGAAAATTTAGAAGAGAGAGAGGATAAGGAAAAGAGAAGGAAGAATTTAGTTGTGTTCAGTGTGCTAGGAAGTGATAATAGGGAGGCCAGAGAGAGAGAAAAAGAGGATAGAGAGGTATGTGCTAGAATATTTAAAGAAGTATTTATCCTTCTTTTTCTGTGCCTGTCCTCCTCTCTTCCTATTTCTCCCATCTTTCCTGTCACTTCTTACTGCTTTTCTTTCCTTTACAGGTGGCTTTACATTGAGTGACAAGCCTAATGGTTTCCTGTATGCCAAGAAACCATTTACAACGCTGGGTGGTAACCATATAACCAAACCATACGTGCTCCCTACGTGTCAGTAAGTGGGTTGGCGGAGGGTTAGTGCCCCTCCCCGTAAAACAAATAACTCAAAGTCAAATGACCACCCCTTACGGGATTATGGCGTCTGGCAATAGATAGATAGAAGATCGTAAGATTGGACACAGATGATAATGAGAACTGACGGGACCGGAGAAATGAGAACATAAACAGTGAAGAGGGGGAATTTTTATTCAGGGTTATTAACATACAAGGTTTGTCTAAATGTAAAAGTAAGGAAGTAGAACAATTAGTAAATGATAATAGTATGTGATGTGATGTGATGTTGTTGAGGTATTGCCTTTACAACGGCACCTCTAAACGATTTCCTTTCTCTTTTCTCCTTCTTCTGTGTCTTTCTGTGGTCACACCTCCTCTTCTCTTACTACGTGTAAGCTATAATCAGTCGCCTGAATTTCCGAGCTCCTTCACTTTCCTTTCTCTTTTTTTCCAGCATTTAAATATTATCAATTTCTTTTTTTCAATGCCACTTGTATTAAATAGGAGGTTCCCAAGTATATTATTTCTTTCCTCTATATGTGGCTGTTGTAATTCTACCAGTTGTGTTCTTTCTTCCATATATCCTGTGCTGTCTAATAAAAAATGTATCAAGTCTTGTTTCTACATTACACATTGGACAATTTGTCTCAGTTCCCTTGCATCTATTTCTATTTGCTAAATTTAGTGTATTAAATCTGCATTTAAACAGGATTATGGAGGCTGGTGAATTATCATATATTTCATCTACTCCACCTATTTCTTTCTTCCATTTTTTATATACTTCTAAGCTTGATTTATTTTCCATGTCTTTTCTCCACCTTTTTGTGTCCTCATCATATATTTTCCTGGTTAGTTCATCTTTTGTTATATTTTTTAACCCTTCTGTATTTAAGATCTTTTAGTGCCTTCTCACATTCCCTCATCCACTTACTCTTGCGTTCCCTCAGCTCTTCTACAATTTCAGTTAATAGTGCATTATTTCTTCTCTTTAAAATACCTTGGAGATATTGAAGCTTTGCCCTCTTTATTTTTGTTTCCATTAGTGAGGCTCGTACTTCGCCCCTCAGGCAGCCTACTGCAGTGCTCATATTACCTCCCAGCATTGTTCTATACACCCCATTTTCTGTTTTCTGTAGTTTGTCTATTTCTTCTTTATTAAAATCAATTACTCCTGCAGCATACAAAACTCCAGGGAGTGCTAGGCTCTTCCAGTAAGTTTTACCGATTAAAATTTTATTGCAGCTCCTAGCCATAACAGAGTAGGTTAAGTTTGCTAGTCTTTGTGCTTTCATAATGATGTTTTCTTTATGTCCTTTAAAGCAGTCTTTAGAGTCCACTACTGTTACCCCCAAATACTTAATTGAATTTACCACTTCTATACCCTCTATTTCTGTTGGTTTCTCCTTCATATTGAATATAATGAATTTACTTTTGGCTTTATTTATTTCTAGTCCACAGGTTTTACTAATATTTATTAACCTTCTAATGTTAGCTTTGGCCTCGTGTGCCTAACAGAAACACAAAAGAAAATTAGCAATATAATATTTAGTCTAAATATATGTGTTGTAGAAAATATGAGAGATTTAGAAGAAAAGAAGGGAGGGGGGATAATGATTCTGTACAAGGGAAATCAAGGGATAGAAGTCAGTAATGTAAACACTAAAAATACTGATATGATACATGCTAAATGTTCAATAAGAGGTTGGGAGATGAAACTGATAGTGGTGTATTTTGCTGTACATGATAAGAATAGAAACAAAGCAATGAGGGAAGAAATAGAATCTATCATTGAGAGAAGTGAAGAGCCATTAATGATAGCAGGAGATTATAACAGGCATGTAGGGTTTAAAGGGGAACAAAGATTAGATGATAATGGAAGGATGATACTAGATTGGATGGACAAATATAGGCTTATAATGTTAAATGAAGATCAGAAATGTCTATCTATCTATCTATCTATAGCCCGACGCCCTAATCCCGCAAAGGGTGGCCGCAGACAAAACACCTCCAAGTCGCTCTGCCACCCACCATTTGACTACCCTCCCCCTCCCTCATATACCTCTCAACTCCATCCCTCCACCTCATCCTCGGTCTACCTCTCCCTCTCCCTCCCTCCACCTCACCTACATACACCCTCTTAGTCAGTCTTTCATTCTCCGTTCTCTTCACATGTCAGAAATGTACAGGAGAATTTACATGGTGTAGGGAAAAACTAAAAAGCACTATAGATTATACATTGGTCAATGATAAATTATATGATAAGTATATAAGTATGAACATTGACGAAGGTAAAGAGTTTTTTGATTTATCAGATCATAATTTAATGGATATAAAAATAAAAGCAAAGAAACGAAAAACAATTCAGAAATAACGGAATGAATAGTAAGAGAATATTACAAGTCAGATAAAAAATCAATGAAAAAGTTTGAAGAAGAATTGGAAAAAAGAATAAAAAGAGAGAATATCAGAGACATAAAAGATTTAGAAGAAAGGATGAAAAACTCCCTGTACTGTTGTTTGCAGATGATAATGTGTTGTTGAGTGAAGACGAAGGGGAGCTGCAAGGCTTGGTGGATGAGTTTGGGAGAGTGTGTAAGAAACGGAATCTAAAGGTGAATGTAGGAAAGAGTAAAGTGATGGTCTTTGAGAGAGGTGAAGTCAGTGAATGTACAGCGAGGTTGGATGGTGAGGAATTGGAAAATGTGAGTACGTTTAAGTACTTGGGAAGTGTGATGAGTAAGGATGGAGGTTTGGAGGGTGAAGTGCGTGAAAGGGTACAGCAAGGAAGAAAGGTTGCTGGTTCTTTGAAAACAGTGATAAGAAACAGGGAAGTGAGCATGGAAGTGAAAAAGTTACTACATGACAGTATTGTGATACCAACCCTAACGTGTGGAAGTGAAGCTTGGACGTTGTTGGAAGGACACAATTCAAGAGTGAGAGCTGTGGAAATGAATTATTTAAGAGGAGTCTGTGGAGTCACATGGAGAGACAGGCTGACGAATGAGGATATAAAGGAGCGTTGAGGTGTTGATGTGGATGTGATAGGAAGCGTTATGAGGAATACACAGGTGGTTTGGCCATGTGGAGAGGATGGAGGGTGAAAGACTGACGAAGAGAGTGTATGTGAGTGAGGTGGAGGGGGAAAGAGGGAGGGAGAGGCCGAGGATGAGATGGAGAGATGGGGTGGAGAGAGAGGGGTGTGAGTTGGGAGCAGGGCAGTGAGATGGCGGGGGACAGGGCGACTTGGAGGCGATTTGTTTGTGGCCACCCCAAACTGGATTGAGGCATCTGGCAATAGATAGATAGATAGATAGGATGAAAGACATAGCGGAGAGAGTACTGAAAGGTACTTATAGGAGACCGATGGGAAAGGAAAGAGATCAGGAGGAACCGGTGTGGATAACAGAGGAAATAAGAAAAGAAATAAAAGAAAGAAAGAGACGTAACAGATGTAGGAGGAATGCAGGTCACAGGAAGAGGACGAAATGTGGAAAAATCTGTACCTGGAACAAAAATGTAAAACCCAAAAGTTGATTAAAGAAAATACCAGTTAGAGACAGGGAAGGAAATTTATTGACCAAAGATGGAGATATTAAAAATAGATGGAAAGAGTATTTTGAGACAGTTCTTAATAGACCAATACCACCAGAAGAGGATATACCGTCTGCTCAGGAAGATTTAAATATAGAAACAGGCGAGTTGCGGCTTGCAGAAGTGGAGAAAGCAGTAAAACAGTTAAAGAATAATAAGGCACCAGGGGAGGATGGTTTATTTCCGGAAATGTTTAAAGTGGAGGGGGATAGATTAATAATGATCTTGACCAAGCTATTCAATAAGATATGGGTGACGGGGTTACTACCATCAGTTTGGAAGAATGGTGTAATTGTTAAAGTTCCGAAGAAGGGAGACCTGAGTGAATGTGGTAATTGGAGGGGAATCTCTTTGTCACCGATAGCTTTGAAAGTTTTCAGTAGAGTGTTGTTAAATAGGTTGGAGCCGGTGGTTGAGGGTATTCTGAGGGATGAACAGGCTGGTTTTAGAAAGGGACGTGGTTGCAATGATCAGATCTTTATAGTTAGGCATTTGATGCAGCAAGTTAATGAAATGAGAGTACCGTTAAGTCTTTGTTTTGTTGATTTTGAAAAAGGCTTTTGATAGTGTTTTGAGAGAGACTATGGGGAAGATCATGAGACATTATGGAATACCAGAGGAGTTTGTGAGGGTCATTATGAACATGCATGAGGACACATTTTGTAAAGTGATGGTTGATGGTTGTCTGAGTGATTCGTTTGAAGTCAAGTCCGGAGTAATTCAAGGTGGTGTTCTATCGCCTTTACTATTTATATTGGTCATTGATTACATTATGAAACGCGTTGGAACAGAAACCGGTGCAGGTATACTTTGGGGAGAGAACAGGAAACTTTTGGATTTAGATTATGCAGATGATATAGTTTTGATTTGTGATGGGCCAGAAGAGATGCAGAGAGTGTTGGACTGTTTGGTGAGTGAAGGTCGCAAGGTGGGTTTGGTTATTAATTGTGGAAAAACTGAAATAATCAATATGAATATGGAAAATGCGCAGGAATGTGTAATTGGAGGTATGGTTGTAAAGCAAGTTTTTTGGTTTAAATATTTAGGTACTTATTTAGCCAAGGATGGTTCTTTGAACTTTGAATTCGAGGAAAGGTTAAAGAAGGCTAATCAGGCAATGGGAATGCTTAAAAATATTTGGAATAATAACAATTTTTCTGTGCATACAAAAATCAAACTTTATAAGGTAATGGTTAGGAGTATCTTAATTTAAGGACACGAGTCTTGGTACAGCACAGTGACTATGGAAAATAAATTCTTGGTGTTTGAAAACAAAGCACTTGGAAGAATATTAGGAGTTAAGTGGTGGGAAAGGATACCAAATAGTAGAATTAGAGAAATAACGGGAGTGCAGCCGGTCGATGAATATGTTAGGTTCTCACGATGGAAGTGGCTAGGACATGTGTATAGGAGACAGGGAATAGTACGAGGTACACCAGGGTGGGTGGCACTTGGTAGGAGAGGAAGAGGAAGGCCAAATGAGACGTGGGTGAGGACAATGAGACGGGAAGCTGGAGATGAGTGTTGGGGAGATCTTGAGGAGTTAGCACAAGATAGGATGTGGTGGTGTGAGTTCATCGAGGCCCTATGCATCCCCGAGGGTGCCACAGGAAATGACTGACTGACTGATTAAAGATGAAATATATAAGTATGAAGACAAAATAATAAAGGAGATAAAAGATAAAAGGGATAATAAAAATATTTAGAAATATGTGAAGAAGCTGAAAGGAGAGAAAGAGAAAGAGGACAATAGGTTGATGGTATATGGGGAAGATGGCAAGAAATTTGAGAAAGAAAGATTAGAGGAAGAAATAGGAAAGTTCTGGGGAAATTTATATAAAAAGCAGGAAAACAAGCTAGAACAAATATGGAATAGACAGAAGAAGGAAGAATATATGAAGGAATATGAGAATGTAAGAGAAAGGATACAGAGAGGAGGAGAATTCCAAGTAAGAAGAGGAAGGGAAGAGAGGTTAGAATAGGAAGATAATTTAAGGATGATAAAATCATGTAATATAGAAATAAGAGAACATCTTGAAATGGCATTTCAGGTAGATAAAGGTATAATATTTACAGAAGAAAAGGCAATTACAGAGGAAAGGGTGATCAAATGTTTAAAAAGAATGAAAAATAAAAAAGTATCAGGACTGGACAGAATTAAGCCAGAGATGTACAAAGCATTCCTCAACAACAAAAATAACAGGGATTGTTTAGTAATATGTCTAGAGAATGTAGTAGAAAAAGGAATAGTGCCAGAAGAGTGGAAAGAAACAAAGACAGTACTGATACCAAAAACAAAGAGACCAAAGATAGGCGAATTGAGGCCAATTGCTTTAAACAATGTGGGATATAAAGTGCTGATGGCAGTCATGAGAGAGAGTATTGAAGAGCATTTAATGAGAAATAATATGGAAAAAGAAACACAAGCTGCATTCACAGAGGGGGGGAGGATTGAAAATAATTTGTTAATATTGAGATATTGCATCGAAACCTCATTTCACAAAAAGAAACCACTTGTAGTAATATCAATAGACTATTCTAAAGCTTTTGATAGTATAAAAAGGGAGAAATTAATAGAATTAGTAGTAGCATATAAAATAAATCCAAATGTAATTAATGTAATAGCAGAAGTTTATAAGGGAGACAAAACAAAAATTGAACTAGAGGATAACAACATGATGACATTACCAGTAACAAGCGGAATACGCCAGGGATGTACTGGATCAACCACTCTGTTTAAATTAGTTACATATAAAATAATGCAAAGGTTAGAAGAAATAAACAAGGGTTTTCTATCTATCTACTACTGTCTACTGCCAGACTCCATAATCCTGTAAGGGGTGGCCATTTGACTTTGAATTATTTGTTTTACAGGGAGGGGCACTAACCCTCCACCAACCCACTTGTTGACACGTAGGGAGCACGTATGGTTTGGTTATATGGTAACCACCCAGTGTTGTAAATGGTTTCTTGGCTTACAGGAAACCATTTGGCTTGTCACTCAATGTAAAGCCACCTGTAAAGGAAAGAAAAGCAATAAGAAGTGACAGGAAAGATGGGAGAAATAGGAAGAGAGGAGGGCAGGCACAGAAAAAGAATGATAAAGGCTAAGGAAGAAGTAGGCAGCACTACATCAAGTGAGTGGATGATGGTCGCCACCACCTACCACAAACAAGGGTTTTAAAGATGATAATTTCAAGATCACATCTTTATACTATGCAGATGATGGTATACTTTTGGCAGGTAGCATTGGGGAGGCTGAAGAAGTCATCAGAGGAGTTACAATAATAAGTAGGGAATACGGACTAGAAATTAACAGACAGAAAAGCCAAGCATTGATATTCAATATGAAAAACAAGCCAGAACAAATAGGGGGAATAGAAATAAAAAAAAGATAAAATATCTTGGAGTGGTAATAGAAGATACAAGAAACTTCTTTAGAGAACAAAAGAAAATTATGATTGAAAAAGCACGAAAAATGGCTAACACAACATACTCAGTAATTGCTAAAAGTTGTTCCAGATTACGTATTGGTAAAACTTATTGGAAAAGTATAGTGATACCATCAATATTATATGGAGTAGGAGTGATAGATATGACAGAGGAAGATATAAATAGATTACAGATTATAGAAAATGGAGTTTATAGGCAAATTATGGGGGCACCAAGGTATGCACAGGAGGCTGCTTTGAGGGGAGAGGTGGGGGCTTCAAGCATATGGGCCTGATGGGGTCCCTCCTGTTGTTCTCAAGAACTGTGCTTCTGTGCTTACACCCTGCCTAGGCAAACTCTTTCGCCTTTGTCTGTCAACTTGTACCTTTCCTTCTTGCTGGAAGTTTGCTCTCATTCAGCCAGTCCCAAAGAAGGGTGACCACTCCCAACCCTCCAACTATCGTCCAATTGCTTTAACGTCCTGTATTTCAAAAGTTTTCGAGTCAATTCTCAATAGAAAAATTTTAAGGCATCTTTCCTATCACTACCTTCTTTCCGATCGTCAGTACGGGTTCTGTCAGGGACGCTCCACTGGCGATCTTCTCACCTACCTTTCAGACTCCTGGTCATCCTCCTTTCGGGACTTTGGCGAAAGCTTTGCCATTGCACTTGACATCTCAAAGGCTTTCGATCGAGTCTGGCATAAATCTTTAATTTCCAAACTGCCCTCCAACGGTTTCTATCCTTCTATCTGTGCCTTCATTGCTAGCTTCCTTTCTGGTCGTTCTATAGCCACTGTTGTAGACGGCCATCGTTCTTCTTCTAGATCTATCAACAGTGGTGTTCCTCAGGGCTCTGTCCTATCACCAACTCTCTTCCTTTAAAAGTTGGGAAGCCCAAAAATCATAGTTCCGCCAGGTAATCATCAGGGCAACCTGGGACCACCTTATTTTCTCTCTCTCTCCCTCTCTGTCTGTCTGTCTGTCTGTCTGTCTCTCTCTCTCTCTCTCTCTCTCTCTCTCTCTCTCTCTTTTCCCCCCCAAATTTTCTTAATCCATCCCATCCATCATCCATTTCTACGTTGCCCCACAAGGAGCATAGGAGCCCGGGGCTGGGCAAATTGGTCCTGACATTTAAGATGAGAGTGACCAGCCTTACTCATCCCTGAGTGGCATTATGTTAGCAGTAAGCCCCAACCACCCCATGGATATAAACCTGCACCGGCTCAATCCGATTAGAGCACCTTCATTGCCCACTAAACCACCAGGTGCCATAATTTGGTTATATGGTTACCACCCAGCATAGTAAATGGCTTCCTGGTGTACAGGAAACCACTTGGCTTCTCACTCAGTGTAGAGTCACACATAGGCAGAAGGAAGAGGAAAGAGTGAAAGAAAGAATTGTTTCTTATTTCTTTTAAAAAGGATGAACAGCATTTAAAAAAACGTTCATAGTGTACACTCCCCAACGGTGCTGAAAACAGGCAGATGCCATCTTAACATGCCATTATTGGCACGAAATTGCCCTAATCCACACTGATGTATCCAAACCTAACCCAAACTTTCGTAACTTCGACCTAATTTATTCTAACCTATTTTATGCTGTCCTAACCTAACCTAACCTGTCCCTTATATACAGTCATCATATCCTCTTCATACTCGAAAACTCACTTAGGTACAACTTTATAGAGTCACTGAATCAGTTCATAGTAGGTAAAAGAAGAAAACATGATAGTGTATTTAAAAGGTGGGCCAATGTCTCTGTCAAGATTACCCTGCACCATATGTCTCGTCCCCAATCACAATTTCCTGGGAGCTTTACATGTAACCTGTAATTCTGCCTCACAACAGATGGCTGCATTTTGAACAGATTCATTACTTTTATGGTTTTATTATTGTTTCATGTTCGGTATTCAATAAATAGTACAGCACTATTCGATAGAGGATCATGTTTGGGGTCATAAGTCTCATGTCCAAAAACACTGCTCTTGATGTTTGGTTTCCTTTGTTTTGCAGTTCATATTTCTCATACAGCACACAAAAATTAACTCGGGGATGAGTGAGGCTGGTCACTCTCATCTTAAATGTCAGAACCAACTTGCCTAACCCCGGGCTCTTACGCTCCTCATGGGGCAACACTGGATTAGATGATGGATGAATGAATAGAAAGATATTTATCATTTACTTTTGCAGTCTGACATTTGATGTGATGTAGGAGTGCAGGGATAATATTATGAAATTTTCCCCAAAGAATGGCACCTGCCACCAGCATCACCTGTTTTCTGAGGACAGTCATTTTGTTCACTTCCCTTCCAGTGCCCCATGCTTAAGAAAATGTGGCACTTAAACCCAGATAATTCTTTTTAGTCATATCATTAGAACCCACCTTGGCTTCCTGCAGTGGCCGAATAGTAAGCATGGCTGCTACAAAGCTGCTGACCCAATTGCATCAGGATTAGAATCTTAGTGCAGGCAGCCAGAGCCAGTCATCAAGGGTGCCCATCCACCTTTTATACCATATATGAGGCACCATCATTACCTATGTCTTTTGAATAGCATTATTAAAACTACAAATCCTCCTTTCAGTCCTGGCTGCCAAAGCTGGTTCGCTATATGAGAGAAAGAGTGAAGACTGATATCAAGGAAACTTGATGCACCTGCTAGCATACTCATCGATGGGTGAGAAGTATCAGTACACGGTGACCTTCAACATACCAGTCATGGGGGAGGAATGGTTACACACTGCTTGGGTACACAAGGACCAGGTGGCAGCCAGAGCAGATGCAGAAGCCATGGTAAGAGCTTGCTGTTGTTGTTGTGGCCCTAGGATTATCTGGATATGAGTTAACCCCAAGACTGCTGTGGTACTGGTGAGATAGTGATGAGATAAGGGACAAATGCACATGTCATAGATAGATACAGACAGATGGATAGATAGAAATGCACACACAGAACTGATGCTGTTCAGTAACAGACAACCAGATAATTATTACTGTTATTACCTTTGTGGTAGGTGGGGGTGCCCACCATCCACTCACTCAGTGTAGTGCTGGCTTGGGTGTCTGCCCTTTCTTCTCTTCCTTCCTTCCTTCCTCTTCTGTCTTTCTTTCCTTTGTTCTTTCCTCTTCCTTCTGCCTACAGGTGGCTTTACACTTCCTCTTCTCACTTTCTTTCTTTCATTCTTTCCTCATGCTTCTCCTTATGGGTGACTCTATATTGAGTGACAAGCCAAATTGTTTCCAGTACACCTGGAACCCATTTAATATGCTGGGTGGTAACCATAAAACCAAATTATGGTGCCTGGTGGTTTACTGGGTAATTAAGGTACTCCAAACTAATTGAGCCTGTGTTGGTTTATATCCAGGGGATGGTTGGGGTTTATTGCTCACATAATTCCTCTCAGGGATGAGTGAGGCTGGTTGCTCTCATCTTAAATGTCAGGACCAACTTGCCTAGGCCTGGGCTCCTATTCTCCTCATGGGGCAGTTGGATAATGGATGGAGGGATTATTAGTTTTTATTAATAAGACCATGGTATTTTTGTGGCCCTATAGATGCAGAGGCAGTGATGAGAGACAGGAATGGGAGGGGATGAAAGTGAGAGTTGTAGGTCAGAATTCAAGGTGTCATAGGAGGCTTTGTAGCATAAATGAAAATACACACATGTTATGGGACTAAAGAGGTTAAACAAAACCCAGAATATCCTCACAAGTGACATTTAACCCACCATCTTTGTTTTGCAGGCAAAGTAAAAACTAAAGGCGTTTCAAAACCTGCGTATTGTGCTGGTGGGTTTTTCTGAGGAGAACCAGGGTCAGATGAAAGACCTGGTGCACCAAAATGATGGCATTATTACAACTCTGCATGACCAGAATGCAACACATATGGTAAGTTCGTGATTACATGCTCCTCTCATTTATATTTGGTATATAGATACTGTAGACTGACTGACATAGATAAACATACATACCGTACCCTTTTCTTTTTTCCCTCTTTTGTTCTTTCTCTCTGGCTTCCTTCTTTCCATCCTCCTCTGTGTAGTAACTTAATCTGTGCTTAATCTGTTCTGGATGGCATCAGCTGTTGTGTCATAATGTGTTGTTTTCTTTGAATGATATTTAGATAGATAGATAGATAGATAGATAGATATTTATCATGCATTATTCTGTATTCTTTTATTATAATGCTTTGATGTGTATTTATAATTTTTCCATTTATGATTTCTTGCGTTTTCAAGATATTACCAACCTCTTCAGAAGATAATGGAATATTGTTTTGTTCTCAATTTCCATTTTGTGCATCCCACTCACTACTTTGAAATAAAAGTAGATTTGGTTTAGGATGATGATGATGTGAAAGAAGATGTAGGTAACTTTAATAATATTTTTCAGGTAATAGAAGACCAGTCCATCACAGGGAAGCCACCAGACTCTCCTCCAAAGGCTTACGTGGTCAAGGCAGAATGGTTCTGGACCTCAATCCAGATGGAAGCTTGTCCCAACGAGAAGCTGGTTCGCTGTAGGTGCAGGTAAGGGTGCAGGGGAAAATGTAAATGCCACTCATCCCCCCTTCAGTGTACTGAACTCTGAAAACGTGGCGGTGGATGCAGTGACAATTAACCATTCTTGAGGTGAAGGCTTTGTACATTTGACTGTGTGGCCTGGGGTAGCAGGATCATGACAATGCATATATTGCCAATGTTGCAAATTAAATATAGCTAATTTTGATTTTATCCATGCATATCGTTGTTTAGCATCATATAATTTTCTTTTTAATGCCAGAAATGGATTCCAATGTGTTGAAAATGTTTGTTTAGACACTAAGATCATGCTTTTATGGTGGCAGTTAGCTGAGATATTGTAAGTTTCAGATCTTAAAGGCGGCCAACTTGAAATTCAAGGTAGCGGCCAGTTACCATGGTGATAGCAATGGGTACCTAGCTTAAAATTAATCTACATACCATAGGCTACATCTGTGCCAGTTTCCTTGCTTTTGTCAAAAAGTGCACAATTCTGTCAAAAGTTGGTCCTTAGCCGCTGTACTAAGACTAAAAGGTACAGTCAACACAAATAAATGGATGGGGTTAAATCCACCAGTGTGCCAGTCGAGGCAGGTAAATGGCACACCTTAATGCCCAGTGGGTTTATATTAGCCACAGTGTTGGACTGATCCACTGCCAATGGACCTATACTCACACACACACACACACACACACACACACACACACACACACACACAGAAAGAGGGGGATGAAATGTGATGAAAACTGAAGACACACACACACACACACACACACACACACACACACACACACACACACACACACACACACACAGAAGGAGGGTGATGAAAGGTAATTATGAAAACTGAACACACACACACACACACACACACACACACACACACACACACACACACACACACACACAGAGGGAGATGAAAGGCAATTGTGAAAACTGAAAACACACACACACACACACACACACACACACACACACACACACACACACACACACACCAAAAATCTTGCTAATTTATGATTGGCCACAATTAACCTTTAGTGCAATTGTATAAGAAAAATCATGGTGAAATTTTGGCATTTTAAAAAGGTACTAATTTTTACGATTTCCTCCCCTCTCTCTCTCTCTCTCTCTCTCTCTCTCTCTCTCATCATCATCATCATCATCATCATCATCATCATCACCATCGCGCTTTTCAGAGGCTAATAATTTTACCTAATAAAAGTAGAACAAGGATTTTATTTTCATTGGATGCTAGATAAATCAATTGAATTTTGTGTTTATGATTCACAGGAGTGATTAATTTTGCATATTACACGTAAAGAATCTCTCGTATGTTATTAATATCACCGATTTTAAAACCTACACAGACACAGCGGTATTATCGTGCGAGAAAGAAGCTGCACAGCACCTTAGCGATTTATTTTTGGATACGGCTACATAATATCAGTATTATTTATCCTCAGTATAAGAGTAATATGCAAAATAAATCGCTCAGGAAGAGGTGTTAGGGAGCTTCCTTGACTGACGCGAATACAAGCCTTAAAATACAACATACTGGCGCGATTTGTATCTGCTACACTGCATTTTTTTCACCTGACATGGATTCCCAGCCCCCTTTTAGCTCAGGAGATGACCAAGAAGTTAAATTTGACTTAGTAACCAAGGAGATTAATCCCTGTATCACAGCGACGACCAATCGAATTTTACCTAACTTAGTATTCAAACTGTTAAATAAAAAAATAAAAAAAATCTGTTACCTCTTACTTTATAGACAACAAAGGCAGACTTCCTGACTGTCATCTGAAAGTCGTGGGTTCGATCCCCTGCCCAGTGTGTGTATAACAATCTAAGGAAACCTTCCTTTACATACGACAGGCGAGGATAGTGGATAGGCTACAAGTTAAGCCAGTGTCACACTGGGCAGGAAACGGTATGTTAGCCGCTTTGCAAGCCGAATGACCAACAGTCAGTGGGATCCAGCTTGATATGAGGTTGGTTGCTGTGATAAGGACTCAGATGAGCTAAATATCGACTTTTCAACTGTTCTTAACTGTGAATGAAATATTTAGTTAGAACAGGAGATAAGTTTAAATGAAAGCGGCTCGCAAAAGTGGCTAACATGTTAGTCACTTTTGCCCATTGTGACTCGACCTTTATGCACTCCATTCCTCCATCTCATCTTTGGTCTCACCCTCCACCTCTCACACTCTTCTGGTCAGTCTCTCATTCTCCATCATCTCCACTCCTTCAGTTCATATCATCCTTGGTCTCCCCTCCTTTCCTCCACCTCAAAAATGAGAAGCACGTAAGTAACCTCACTGGGGGAACTTAAGTTTGTCGTCTACAAAGTGTAGCCTACTTAAGGCCAAAAAGTAGTTTGGTACCTGTCACTTAAGTATTCTGTCCAGACTGACTTGCAAGTCGTAAAAAGAATTTCGTCTGCTAAGTGTGCTTATCAGCACTAAGTATTTTTGGTGGTACGGCCACTGATGCTCACTCTGGAAAGGAAATAGGTCCATCATGGAGATATTCACTGAGGCGGTTTGGCAAAGTGGAGAGGATGGAGAGCGAGAGACTAACAAGGAGAGTGTGAGTGAGGTGGAGAGGGGAAGAGGGATGGGGAGGCCAAGGATGAAATGG
This sequence comes from Coenobita brevimanus, assembly GCF_032717465.1. NCBI lineage: Eukaryota > Metazoa > Arthropoda > Malacostraca > Decapoda > Coenobitidae > Coenobita > Coenobita brevimanus. Next base: position 28,157 of record NW_027643554.1, read on the forward strand.
AGGGATGGAGTGGAGGAGCAAATGAGAGGAGGGTGAGCTGAAAGCAGGGCAGTGAAATGGCGGGGTACAGGGCGATGGGAATTCATGAGTGTGCACGTATTGTTTGTTGGGCACTAGTAGAACACAAAACAAACATTTTGTGTGTGTGTGTGTGTGTGTGTGTGTGTGTGTGTGTACCGTCATAACTGAGGAGAGGTCCAGGGGCAGCGGGTCACTTCAACACTGGCCATTTACCTGCCCTCTATTGGCACACTAGTGGCTTTTTTTTTTAGTTTGTGTTGACTGTACCTTTTATTCTCTCTCTCTCTCTCTCTCTCTCTCTCTCTCTCTCGTACTACCACTACTACTATTACCACCACAACAACAACTACTACTACTACTACTCAGGTGTTGTCAGGTTAATTGTCTTCTAATTGATGGCCAGGTAACAGGTGGTGGAGCAAATGAAGTAAGGTATTTGAGTTCTTTAGGAGGTCATTACTGCAATATTTTTTTTATATCCTCACTGTTATGCTCAGATGATTATGCTTAGAGGATGGAGTACGTGAGACTGACTAGGAGAGTGTGGAGGAAGAGCAGATCAAGGATGAGCTGGAGTGATGAGGTGGAGACGTACTGTATGTGTGTATGAAGGACAGGGTGATGTGAGTGAGGTGGAAGGGCGGGAGGAGAAGGTGGGGAGGCCGAGGATGAGATGGAGAGATGGGATGGAGATCTGAGAGAGAGAGGGTTGTGAGCTGCAGGGGAGGGGAGGGCGATAAGGAGGCGGTGTTTGTGGCCATTCCTTACGGGATGGAGTCGTCATGCTATAGACAGTTAGATATATTGGTGTAGTGTTAATAACTGTTCTTTATTCTTCATTTTATTTTGTATTAACCTCGTCATCCTTGTTCTTATTGTTTTTATAATGCTGAAAAGTATGGGGAAGACTGTAGGCCTATCATGTATTAAGCAGTGTAGCTCGGCCTTATTACACTCATTTCCTCTCCTCCTCCTCCTCCTCCTTCTCCTCCTCCTCCTCCTCCTCCTCCTCCTCCTCCTCCTCCTCCTCCTCCTCCTCCTCTTCTGTCTTTTTTCCTCCTTTTTCTCCTCCTCTTTCTCCTTTCCTTGTCCTCCTGTCCATTCCTCTTTCTTTTTATCATTCTCCACTTCCTCCTCCTTCGCCCTCTTCCCCCTCTTTATCTTTTTCCTCCTCATCCTCATCCTTTACGTCATTTCCTTTTCCTCCTCCTCCTCCTCCTCCTCCTTTTCATCATTTCCTCTCTCTCTCTCTCTCTCTCTCTCTCTCTCTCTCTCTCTCGCAATCAACTAAACTATATCATGAAGTACTGGTAGCTGTGGCTTTGTTAGGTAATTTTCTCCTGCCTTTTTTGTGTGATTTATTGTTTTTTTGTTTGAAATGACCAGTTTTTGAAATCCCCCCCCCTGAGCAGAGTAAATTACAGGACAGTTTAGGTATAGTAATTAATTAGCATGTGAAAGTGATGCAGAGGCATATACAAGGAAGTAGAGAAGCTTTGTGGTGTTGGTGTGCATGTGACTGAAAGTGTTAAGAGAAATACAGTACAGTACTTTGAAATGGTTTGGCCATGTGGAGAGGATGGAGAATGAGAGACTGACTAGAAGAGTGTATGCAACCGAAAGTGTTAAGAGAAATACTTTGAAATGGTTTGGCCATGTGGAGAGGCCAGGAGAGTGTATGTGAGTGGGGATGCATAGCAACTGATATTAATAATTTCATTTGTCCACAGATCAGTGTCAGTACAGTCATCTGCTACCTAAGTCTCAAGGGATTAACAACCAAGGAGATTCCTGAGGACATGGTGGCTACACTAGGGGACGATACCTCTTGACAGTGAGGTAGTGCATCGCTACATAATGGCTGATATTTTATATTTTCATAGCATCTGCAGGTTAGTCTCTAACAGAAAAATAACTCAGTAACTTTAAATTATCTGTGCAGTCATTCACCAAGATGAACTGGACTCACATTCAGTGAAAACTGTACTGTATAGCTCATCTCCTTCTGCCTCAGGCCATGAACTTGTCAGTCCCCTCTCATGTAGTTTGCAGCAGTAATTGGCAGTACAGTAATTGGCTGGTTCTGGTGCATTGTTGCACTTGCACTGCAGATAATTTTGTATGGTAGAGCCAAGATATCAAAGGTTTGAATGACATGTGAATGAATGTATGGGTCATTTAACTGGCCATTTTGTTTGATACATTTTGTTTGTTTACATTTACATGATATTTGTCTATCTATCTATCTATCTGTCTATTGCCAGACGCCTCAATCCTGTTTGGGGTGGCCACAAACAAATCGCCTCCACGTCGCCCTGTCCCCCGCCATTTCACTTCCCTGCTCCCAACTCACACCCCCCTCTCTCATATACCTCTCCACCCCATCCCTCCATCTCATCTTCAGCCTCCCTCTCCCTCTTCCCCCTCCACCTCACTCAATACATCAATAAGATGTATTATTGAACAGTAAGTAACTACTGCCTTACTTTGCAGACCCCCTTTGGACCTGGCTGGTGTTTTGGTACCACTAACAACCCCTTCTTCCAGGCCCTGACCCTGGCAGCTACTACCATGACAGTGGAGTGTGACTACAGACTTGGTAATTACGTACACAAGCATCACTCTTAATCAGCAAACATTCACCCCAGTTTAATGATATACAGTAACTGCTTAGGTAAAACCCCTATATCAGTGTACTTTTAACATGTAAAGTAATGGGGAGCATTTACCAGCCTTGGGTTTCCCCCCAAACCAAGTCCAAAACCCACCCAAATGAGCCCAAAAACAAATTTAAAGCCAATCTAAATGGCCTAATAACTGAGTTGTTTACAGTACTGGTTGTATGAAAGAGGTTATTGTGTTTTGGAACACCCCTACATATGACATGGATTTAGCGTACATTATATGACTGATTCATAGTGACAGGTAGATAAAATATGTGGGAGGAAAACACAGGAAAGGACATTAGTTATATAATTAATGTTTCGGACTGCACAGAACCCATAGGTACACGTGTGGGCCATGATTTCAACACACCATCTGATCCTACTTGTAACTGGAGGGAATCTGTAGCCAGGGTGTCACACAAGGAGAAAACCAGTTGTTCATTTTTGAGGAGGTGAGATGGGTTCTATGTAATTCAAAATGTCAGAAAGACATTCAGCTCTCTGTGTTCCCCTCCCATTCATTTTATTGGGTAGTCTGTATGTATATCCATTTCTCATTACCTTATCCAGTGTTATCTGGGGTGGCCTTCACAAGATTACCAAGTACCTATATCCTAATTTCAAACCAACCATGTCCACACTTATCCACAGTCCTTCATTCCACCTTACTTTTTCATCCTGCCTGTGCTTCATATCTAAAATAATATTCTAATGTATAACCAGTCACATCTATACTTTGCTGCTCTTCATTCCATATTATTCTTCTCTCCTGCAAATATTTTCTGTCATTTTCGTCATCATCTGGACCTCCTTTCCCACCCTGGGGCAGGGTCGAGTACAGCTTTACTACCAGTGTCCTTATTCCTCCATGTTAGCAGTCATCATCTCCTTCATCCTTTCACTTCACTGAATAAACTTTCTTGAGTATTATTAATGTCAAACCAGCCATTCCTTGCCATAGCCTGTGAGAATTCATATAAGTTTAAAGATCTCCCATTTTTCAGGGGAATTTCAGTGGTGATTCCCTCTGATACATTCTCCCACTGGTTGATAAGTTCCTACCACAATCAATGACTGCCTAGTAGTGGGACTTAATTATATAGAGGGTGATTTTTTTCCAAGATGTCTGACTCTCTTGAGAAGTGATATGATATTGTTATAGTAGTGAGTCACCTTTTAATGTTAACGTCATCAGTATGGGGATGAATATTTCATTTTTTCTTGTTATCTCTAGGACAGATTTATTCCCCCTTTAAGAAACTCAGAACAGGTGAGGTTAGATATCGCCTTCCTTTATACCCCCACTGCAGGTCTTCCAAAATGTGCAGAAAACCTTCAGGCAGCAGTTAAGATAAATCAGTAAAGCACGTCACTGGACTGAATTGGTCAAGTTAGCAGAGTTTAGATGGGTAATTTAGTCAGTAGGGGATGGTAGTGATGCTTTCATCAAAAATGGGTAATCTAAATGTGTCTGTAAGGATTTGAGAACCGTAGAAAGAGAATATTAGAACCACATTTGAGGTGCTCAGTAATGAAAGTAGAGAAGCACCAAAAACTAAGGAAGGTAAAGGATTTTGATTATGTTGTATTCTCACATTATGGTAGATTCATGCATTTCAGCCTTTGCTTCAGTGCCATGTTTCATTTACTGTATATACCAATACAGTCAAGAAATTAAGTGTTATCAAGTACTTTTCTGAGGTTTGATGAGCACATGGTGGGGAAGTCAATCAGTCCAACGTGTTTTAGTCCAGTAAAGATTTTTATTGCATTTCACAAGTTGATCTTTGAAGAAAACTAAGAAAGTATATTAATTCCTTACTCTGCTGATAGGTGGAAGGGAAAGAGATAGATGTATGGAGTTAGTGGTACTGTAGAATAGCTAGTAGAAAATGGTGTTGACACAAAAGGAGAATTAAAACTTAGGGAGTGAGTAGGTGAATGTAATAATGCATAACTCTTATTTATATCCTGTTATTGCTGCTGCCAGACTGTTTTATTCAGCTTTAGAGAAAGGACCAGACTGGAGGGGTTAGATATGGCCTTTTTCATCCCATTCACTACTACTCACAGGTCCATCAGAGGCTGAATAAAATCATCTGGTGTTAGCAAGCACAGCATTTGAATTAATGATATTGGATTGAACGGGTTAACACTGTAAACTTGTATTTAACCATAACCTTTGTATTCATTAGTTTCAAATTAAGATAAAACAGTCTTGTAAAGTACCCTACTTCTCGTGACATTAACTCTTTTGGGTACTGTAAGCAACGTTGGGTCTGGTTAGTACTTGGATGGGTGACCGCCTGGGAACACCAGATGCTGTTGGCATCCCTATGTGTCAGGTGGGGTTGGTGGAGGATTAGTGCCCCTCCCTGTAAAACAATTAACTCTAAGCCCTTGGCCACCCCGTCTGGGATACATGGCGTCTGGCAATGAATGAATGAATGAATGAACTGTAAAAGAAGCTAACCTAAGCTAACACCTGTAAATAACTCACTAAAACCAACAAATAAAATATGAAAATTGTCAAATATAGTCTGGAAAAATCAAGTTTAGTAAACTGTACCCCAAAATGACAATGTTCACCCCACCTGTGGCTAAAACACAATAATCTAAGTCTAAAAGAGTTTGTAAATCAACCTAAACACAATTTTAGTCTAAAATATCATCAGAATTGAAAAAATTATGAAAACACATCGTTAAACCAGGGTTTGGCCATCGTTAGGTGGGGTATGGTGGTATTTCTACCCCCATCGTAAAGCCGGGGTATCATATCTAGGGGTATCGTGTATCAAGGTGTTACTGTACAAGTATTTGCTGATCTTCTTTTCTAACTGTCTTTACACAGAATCTAGGTTGAAGGTGAGAGTCATATTGTTTGCTAATCACACATCTATAATGTCTTTTTACCCATCAGCTTCCAGCAACTGTTGGGAAGTAATTAGCTGGTTTTGGCACTTGGTTTAGCTTGCAGTCCATAGGAAACATTGGCTGTACCATGGCCAACACCAATATGGGGATTCCTTGAGAGGAAACAGTGCAGAGTTTTAATGAATGTATGTATATATTTCCCTACCTGTCAACAAGTGGGTTGGTGGAGGGTTAGTGCCCCTCCCATTAAAACAACTAAAAGACAAATGGCCACCCCTAACAGGACTATGGCATCTGGCTACAGATAGAAAGATATATAGATAGAAATATTTATGGTTGTCAGCTAGTACACACAAGTATATGTTGGGTTAAAGACTGGTAGTGAACTGTGACTTAGATAAGGTCATCAGTATGGGATATCAGTGAAATGCGTAGAAATAATAATTAATTTGTTGTTCTCAGGTTGACCTCTACATGGACCTCCAGAGACCCTGAGTTGTGCATCCTGTCTGAGCTGTGGCACCACATAAGTCACTCTGTCAAGTATGTTGGATGAGGCAGGCAATCTGCACTGTCTATCTGTCCATCTATCTATCTACCCATCTATCTGTCTGTCAGTCTATCTATATATCTATGTACCTATAGCCAGATTCTTTAATCCTGTAAGGGGTGGCCACAAACAAATTGCCTGCATGTTGGCCTGTCCCCTGCTATTTTGTTGCCCTTCTCCCAACTTACACCCACCTCTCATATACCTCTCTACTCTATCCCTACACATCATCCTTAGTCTCCTCTGCCCTCTCATCCCCTCCACCTCACTCACTTACACTTTCCTAGTTAGTCTCTCACTCCATCACATGGCCAGACCACCTCAGTGTATATCTCCTAACATTATCACATCCACATCACATCACTCCTTCATTTCTGTTGCATGTCAGTATTAGCCACTCTTTTAACAGCTTAGCCTTTATATTATTTCTTTCTGTAACATTCCAGATTTGGTGCTAGGAAATGCTGTTGATTTTTTTTTAACCTACAAATAACTGGAGTCAAAAAAAGAATATATTGCCTGATTTTAGTGTTAGATTTATCCTAATTTAGACCTGCATTTGAGTATTCAGTGACAAGCATGTTCCTCATATTTTAATTTATCCCTCCAGTGAAGTATTTTATTTATTCTTGTTACATCTAATTGATTTTATGCAGCATCAGGGAGACCTCATTTAGGGAAGGAGTAATTGAATGTTATATACAGTATGACCTCTCCAGTTCTAACTCCATCTTGTGCAGTGCTTGTGATAAGTGGGTGCATAAGAGATGAAGTGGTATTAGAGGTAGACTGCAAGGTAATGTTGATTTCATGTGTGTGGTGTGTTGGGGAGAGCATTTAAGATTGTCAGGTTGAAAGTATTGATCATGCTAGTGAGTCTCTTGAGTATATGGAAGAGTTTTGTCATTTGGGGCACCTGTTATGTGCTGGAGGTGGGGCTGGAGACAGCTCTGTGGCCAGAGTGAGGAGTGGTTGGAAGAAGTTCAGGGAGCTATTACCTCTCCTGACATGGAGAGGGTTCTCCTTTCATTGCTAAAGGACCTTTGTATGCAGCATGCATTAGGAGTGTAATGCTATATGGTAATGAGACCTGGGCAGTAAAGGAAGATGAGATCTGTAGGCTCATATGTACAGAAATGACAGTGATTAAAAGGATGTATAGTGTGTCCTTGAATATGAGGCCTGAGGGGCTAGTTTATGATTGAAGAGTTGAGAGAACGGCTGGGACTGGAGTGTATTGGTGTTGTGGTGATGAGGGGTAGATTGAGATGGTTTGGGCATGTGGAGAGGATGGAGGATGACAGTTGGGTGTGGAAAGTGAGAAGTGTGAATGTCGGGAATTGGGTTGTGAGAGGCAGACTGTCACACTTATAATAGCACTTCAGTTAACTGAGGAGGGAAGTACCACTCTTAAGGTACAAAATTCTACAAATGCCGGTAGTACACAATATTACTGCTACTCTGCCTTTTAGAAGGAAATTAATGTATTTCAGACTTCATGGCATCCAACAAATTCTCATCTACTCCATACATTCTTAATCCTATCCACAATCCTTGTCTATCCACCCTGTCATATGCTTTCTCCAAATCCATGAAGGCTGCATACAACTTTTTTCTCTTCTCTGGAAACTTTTCCACTAAAGATCTAAGATGAATATCTGATCTACACACCTGCTTCCCTTCCTAAAACTTCCCTGTTGTTCTCCAAGTAATTCCTCTGTTATTTCTCAAACTCTGTCAATAAGTATCCTACCATATACTTTTCCTCTTTCCACACTAAGAAGATAAATGCCTCTATGATTACCACATACTTCTTTTTCTCCTTTTCCTTTGTACAAGGGAATAATTATACCTGACTTCCAGTCCTCCGGGACTCTACTTTCCTCCCAGGCCAGTCTTCACATCTTCCACATCCATTCTACTACTATCTCTCCCCCATGCTTCAACATTTCACCACATACTCCATTAATTCCTGAGGCTTTCCCCATTTTGACTTTCTTCATTGCTTCCACAACTGCCATCCTACTGATTTCTTCCTCTCTTCTCACATCCCTCTGTCTCCCAGCCATTCCCCAGCCAATTACACTCCTATTACTTTCATTCTCTATGTTCAACAGTTCCTTAAAGTGTTCCCTCCATCTGCTCACTTTTTCTCCCTTCTCAACTAGTAATCTACCATTTTATCTTTCACTCCCCAGCTAACTTCTTTAACACCCTGTCCAACTCTCTTTACCTCTTTCAAGAACATTATCTTACATTCCCTCCACTTTGCACTCAATTCCTTTCAAATCTCTCATCCACTCTTTTCTTACTTTCTCTTACTAATCTTTTCACCTTTCCCTTCCTCTCTACATATAACTCTTTCTTCCATCTCACAACTTCATCCACACCCCTGTTTCTCATCCATATGCTTTCTTCTTTTGTGCCACAGCCTGTGTCACCTCTTCATTCCACCATGCTGTTCCTTGCACCCCCTTTCGTATTCTCTTCACCCCACACACCACTTCACCTGCTGCACAGATTCCTTCTGTGAATATCTTGCACACACCTTCCACGTCCCCCATCTGCCGCAATCCATATTTACCCAATCGCTCCTCTACTTCTCTCATATATTCTGTCTTTTCCCATCCTCTTGTAACCTTTCCACTCTCCTTGTATGTACTCCTACCTCCTACCCTTCCCTTCTTCTATTCCTCCATTTCATTTGGACCTTGATCCTCGAAATAGAAACTATTCAAGCTTTGCAAGTTGTCAGCTCCAATTGAGTCAGGCATAGCAAAAAAACAATAAACAAGAAGAGACAAAGGTGAAATATTGCATTCAGTGTGGTATTGCACCATACCTAAGGAACTGTGATAAATTGATGTAGTTCATTGTATTAATATAATTTTTTAAGTGCCAGCATTTTTTCACATTTGCTAAACAAAATTAGATTTGCAAGTAATGACCAAATTTAGCACTAGATTCCTTACACTCAAAGAAAGACAGCAATAATTAAGTTGTGTATATTATTTAATTGTATGAAGCAACGTTGGGTCTGGTTAGTACTTGGATGGGTGACCGCCTGGGAACACCAGATGCTGTTGGCATCCCTACATGTCAAGTGGGGTTGGTGGAGGATTAGTGCCCCTCCCTGTAAAACAAATAACTCTAAGCCCTTGGCCACCCCGTGTGGGATACATGGCGTCTGGCAATGAATGAATGAATGAATGAAACATTTTTCTGGAGAGTAATAGAAAAAATTTAAAGAAACTAAATTATTGGTCACAGCCCGTGTACCACTGAAAGTAAATATTAAGCCAAAGTCATAACATTGATGGAACACCGCCAGTGTGTTGCATATACAGTACCATGTGCCTCTCAAGTTCCTACCAACCCACCACAGCTCCTTGACAGATAGCTGCTGTCTCGGTTTTTGTGTCAGGCTTGATTCTAACCACAGTGATATAATACTGTATTAGGGTCTAATTATTTCATGTGTTTTGGTTCAAGCATTATACCATTTAAGACAGGTCACCTTTGTAAATACCAGCAAATATTTATGCCTGTGAGGTGGAGTCAGGATTCTGGAAGCTTAAATGGTGAGAGAATGAGAGTGTGGCCCATTTAACAGGGCTGCTGGTTCTCTTGTTTTGTTTTGTTTTTGTTTTTAACCCTACCTCACCCCATCCTTAGATGGGAAAAGAGGTTTGGGTGATGATTATAATTATGTTGTTTGTGTGTGAGGTGTGGAGTGATGATGATGACAGTGATGAAGACAATAATGATGATGATGATGATGATGGTAATCATCATCATCATTCATCTTCATCATTTGGAACACCTTTCCCACCCCAGGGCAGGGTGAGGAGCAGCAGTGTCCAGACAGCCCAAATTTGCCCAATCCAATGGGCCATGTTTCCATTCACTCATTATTCGTGCCCCGGGAATCCTGGCTCTCTCAGATATGCCAAAAACATTCACCACGTTCTGTAGCTTCACATTAACGTATCCGATAGAGTCAGTCCAGATGCTGCCATGTTAAAAAGGGGTGCCAAATCCCTGAGCATGCACCTCTCCCCACAACATTCGTCCAGGCAGCTCGATCTCATGTCAGTTCCCTAGCCTCACCGATTTCCAAACCTCTCTTCCTCATACACTCATCCACCATATCTCTCGACCTTCTCCTTGGCCTACCTTGCCTCCTCCCTCCTTCAGAGTCACTCAGATATACCTTTTTCACCACTCTATTGTTATCCATTCTCTCCACACGACCATACCATCTCAGTACACTCTCTTCGATTCTGGTGTCCACAGATTTCCTCACTCCACATCTTTCACGAATCACATTACTTCGTATCCTGTCCAATCTCTGTACCCCACATACGTTCCTTAGCAGTCCCATCTCCACTGCTCTCACTCTTAACTTTTCATTTTCATGCCACACCATAGTCTCACACACTCTTTCATGTAAGCCTCGTGCAGCTGCAGCACTCAAGCCTCTGTTTCTTATCAAGGCCTTCATTACACCAGCTACTCTCTTTCCTTGTGTCACTTTACTTTCAACTTCTTTTGCACATTTTCCTCTCTTTTCTATCACTATACTGAGGTATTTGAACACTTCACCAATTCTAGTCTCTCTCCATTCACTGTAACATCACACTGGGAGTCACCTTCTCTCTTAATAACCATCACTTTACTCTTTTGTACATTTACTCTCAAGGCACAACGCTCTCAGACATCAATAAAATACTGCGCTAGTCTACCGTGTTCTTGTCCGGTATTTGCAAGTAGTACTGCATCATCAGCATACAACAAATTTGAGATATTCCATCCATCACCATTCATTACCAATGCCATCCCTCTCTCCATTACTCGTGTTTTTACTTCTCTCATCACCCCATCCATGTATATATATATTGAACAACCATGGAGACATCACACAACCTTGTTGCATGCCCACACCAATGGTGAACCATTCACTTAGATGCCCATTAACCCTTACACATGCTTCACTACCATCATAAAAACTCTTGACGGCACCTAGCAGCTTACCATCTACACTGTACACATGCAAAACTTTCCACAATCCTTCTCTGTCTACTTTGTCATATGCTTTTTCCAGATCCACAAATGTCATAAACACCTTATGGTCCTTCTCACAAGCCTTCTCTGCTATCTGTCTCACTGCAGATATTTGATCCACACATCCTCTGCCACTCCTAAAGCCACCCTGTTCATCACTGACTAGGACTTCTGATATCTCTCTTAATTTCCCTATAATAATTCTTCCATATACCTTCCCTACCACACTAAATAAATTTTGCCATGATAATTCTTGCACTCACTTGGCTCATCTTTATTTTTGTACAGGGGGTACAAGCACAGCCTTTTTCCCCTCTGTTGGCACAGTTTCACTCATTGATGCCCTCCCACATATCTCCAACAAGCACTTCATTCCATTCTCTCCACTACACTTAATCAACTCGGCATACACATTATCAACCCCAGCTGCTTTCCCATTTTTCTTCTGCTTCACAGCACTCTTCACCTGTGCGAGTGTCACGTTTCCTGGCACTGCATTCCTTCTCTGCACACCCCCAAAACCAGTCATGTTTACAGCCACTCTGCTCTCTCTATTCCCATTCATCAGGCTCTCAAAATATTCTTTCCATCTGGTCTGTATTTCATCCCCATGGGTTAATAATCTACCACTTACATCCTTCACACTTTCACGTTTCTTTCCACTGTCACCTCTACATTTCCACACCTTTTTCCAGAAAAACTTCCTATTTTCAGAGTAGTTGGCATTCATTTTTCTTCAGAGATCATCATTTACCTCCTTCTTTTTCCTCTTCACTAGTCTCTTTACGTGCTTCTTGCTCTCAGTATATTCAGTTCTTATTTCAACTTAACCCTTGACCTGTAACCACTTTAGCCACTATTCCTCTTTTCCTCCATTGTTCTCTTAACCTCATCATCCCTCCATGCTGTACCTTTCTTCTTTGTTGTTACTCTCGTGTGTGGTGATTTCTTTTTTATTCTCTTCCTGCTGTCTTAAGGTTGTTTTATTCAGGCTAGGGAAGACTTTTTGACTTGGAGGAATGAAATCTAATATCCATCATAAGGCAAGGGATCCGAGAAAGAAACAAGCTTCAAAGAAAGTGTGCCAAGAAACCCATTACGTACGGTGCAGAGTATCGCAGACTGCGCAATGAAATCACAGCTAAAATCAGAGAGGCAAAGTCAGATTACTATAAGAATAAAATAAGTGAAAATATAGGTAACAGTAAAAAACCTGGTGTATAATAAACTCCATCCTTAATAAGCCTTCTTCACGACAAAGAAATAATTGCTTTTATTTAGTAAACAATGATGAGGTATATGAACCTAAGGAAGTAGCCGACCATTTTAATAATTACTTTGTCAGTGTTGTTAAGAAACTTGCTGAGTCTGTTGGAGAGTCCGAGGTTAATTTCTATTCATATTTACACAATAGGCAAGACAGTGTATTCGTTTTGTCACGTACTACTGAACATGAAGTTAGACTATAAAAAATCTATGGAATGTTGGTCCCCGATATGACGATATCCCCATGTCCATCGTTAAGGAAATAATGGCCAATCTAGTTCCTGTACTTGTCTTCCTCTTTAATTTATCTTTTGAAACTGGAAAGTTTCCTGACATGTTGAAATTGGCCAAAGCCATTCCAGTTTTTAAATCTGGTGATCGTAAACTGTTAAGCAATAATCGCCCTATCTCAGTCCTGCCAGCAATCAGTAAGATAAGAGAGAAATTGGTTTATGGTAGGTTAATTCAGTTTTGCACCAACAACAATATTATCACTGATTCACAATTTGGATTTAGGGAAAAATTGTCTACCGAGAGTGCTTTGCTGTCATTCACCAAGGACATGCTGACTTCATTTGATGAAAATAAATTTACTATGGGTGTATTTCTAGATCTGGCTAAGGCATTTGATACTGTAAATCACTCTGTATTACTAAAGAAGCTTGACCACTATGGTATACGAGGCACTTCAAATCAATGGTTTGCTTCCTACTTAGCCAGTCGCAAACAGTTTGTGCAATACAAACAGTGCCAGTCTATCTGTATGCCAGTAGAATCAGGAGTTCCCCAGGGGTCAGTCTTAGGATCACTCTTGTTTATTTTGTACATAAATGACATCGTGTATGCTACCTCACATATGAAGCCAGTACTATTTGCTGATGATAGTGCCTTTTATGCCAGCCACCAAAATCTCAATGAACTAACAAATGTTGTAAATAGCAGCCTAACAGATATTAAAAAATAAATAACAAGCAACAAACTCACACTAAACGTAGGCAAATCTCATTACATTATATTTAGAAGGACACAAAGCACTGCAAATCAACCCAACATCTACATAGGTGCCCAGCCAATTGAAAGAGTGGACAGTATAAAATTCCTTGGTGTTATAATTGATGAACGTTTGTCATAGCATTTACATATCCAGTATCTCCATACAAAGATTAGCAAACAGTGTGGGATCATGTACCAAATTTGTGATCAACTAACAACACAGTCTTTTAAGCTCATTTATTACTTGCTGATTTTTCCTTTATTGTTTTATTGTAACAATGTATGGAGTGGTGCTCATATGACACAATTCTATCTATCCATCTATCTATAGCCCGACGCCCTAATCCCACAAAGGGTGGCCGCAGACAAAACGCCTCCAAGTCACTCTGTCACCCACCATTTGATTACCCTCCCCCCAACTCACCCCCCCCTCCCTCATATACCTCTCAACTCCATCCCTCCACCTCATCCTTGGTCTACCCCTCCCTCTCCCTCCCTCCACCTCACCTACATACACCCTCTTAGTCAGTCTTTCATTCTCCATTCTCTCCATATGTCCAAACCACCTCAGTGTATTTCTCCTAATCTTCTCAACCACATCCACATCTACCCCACAACGTTCATTCACTTCTTCATTCGTCAACCTGTCCCTCCATGTTACTCTACATGCTCCTCTCAAGTAACTCAATTAAACCGCTTATTTATAGCCCAAAAGAAATCGGTCCGTATAATGGAAAACTTACGCAAATATGACCACACTAATCCATCTTTCAAGAAATTGAGTATCCTAAAATTGCTTGATATAAAGTCCTACTGCACTGCTTTGTTTGTTTACAAGTCTCTGCACAACCTGTCATTTAACAGTTACTTCGATTTGGATATGAATGATCGGTATAATCTCCGAAATAACTGTAATCTAAAAATACCAGTCATGGCTTCAACCCAGTCCCAGTCACATATCACTTATCAGGGACCTAAAGTTTGGAATGGTATCCCAATGACCATTCAGGAACTAAGCGAGGCTGTATCTTTCAAATCTTCTTATAAATCTTACTTGCTATCAAAGTACTAATTCTTCAAATTAGTTGACTTTCATTGTTATTATTATTATTGTTGTTGTTGTAGTTACTATTATTATGACCATTATTACTGGTATTAATATAAAAATTACCTCCATTTTGTTGTAGTGCTATCTTGTATATACCCTTTATTAAAATCTTAAAATATTGCCTTTCGGGGATGATCATTATTACTTAAAAGTCATACAGCTGATTAGTCAAATCGTAGTTTTAGCCTTACTAGACAACTGATGTTTACCAAAAGTGAAAGAAATACAAGGTGCCTTGAAAGAGAGTTCCCGGACTCTCAAAAGGCTCAGCCGCTTGTAAACTAAGTGTTATGTCAACTACTGTAATCTCTGTGGCTAAATAAACATTTGACTTTGACTTTAATGCATTTCATTTTTTATCTTGATTTGATCAGAATACAATATTTTCAGAGTAACACGTCTCCTTGTAATAGTAGGCTGTATCAAGTTACTTTGATACACTTTTCATGTTTTCAACTTTGTGATTTTGGTCCATACAGTAATCTCAGTTATCCATTGACGCTTCTTCTGGCATATGTCAATTTCCGTCAGACAATTGGGCTAAATTTTTAAAATTATGTAGGAATCCCAAAAATCATAGTTCCACCAGGTAATCATCAGGGCAACCTGGGACCACCACATTTTTTTTTTTTCTCTCTCTCTCTGTCTGTCTGTCTCTCTGTCTCTGTCTGTCTGTCTGTCTGTCTGTCTGTGTCTCTCTCTCTCTCTCTCTCTCCCCAAATCTTTTTTGTTCATCCCATCCATCATCCATTCCTACGTTGTCCCACAAAGAGCATAGCAGCCCGGGGCTGGGCAAATTGGTCCTGACATTTAAGATGAGAGTGACCAGCCTTACTCATCCCTGAGTGGCATTATGTTAGCAATAGGCCCCAACCACCCCATGGATATAAACCTGCACTAGCTCAATCCGATTGGAGTGCCTTAACTACACCAGAAGCCATAATTTGGTTATATGGTTACCACCCAGCATTGTAAATGGCTTCCTGTGTACAGGAAACCACTTGGCTTTGCACTCAGTCTAGAGTCACACATAGGCAGAAGGAAGAGCAAAGAGTGAAAGAAAGAATCTTTTCTTATTTCTTTTAAAAAGGTGAATAACATTTAAGAAAATGTTCATGGTTTACACTCCCTATCAGTGCCAGGTATGAGCACTAGCTAAATCTGATTTACTTTAAATGAAGCATAACCATACCTGTGAAAGTTAATGTTTTAGTGTTTTTTCAATGGGGTGATAATGAACCTTATGAAAAAAAAATAACATTCACTCCAATATATGGTACCCAAACTATATTGTAATTGGATCCAAAATATGAATTATTGCTCAATCAATAAACCTGTCCATTTTTTTGTAAAGTTTAAATCACTTACAGGTACCAGCAATATGAAAAAAGCAATGTGTAAAAATCTTGCTAACTTTACTTCTTAATTAATGCCAATGGGCAAAAATCCTTATTGACATTTCTGCATGCAAAATGTTGTTGCTAGTTTTGGTTAGCCCCAGTCCTGCCAGGCCAGCAGGCCCATCTGCAGCTGGTTTGCAACTGCCCCTGTAATTTGTAATACAGTAATATACAGCTACTGTACCTTTTAAGAGGAAATTCAGTGTACACCAGACTATCATTTTCAGGGGATGGTTGAATTGTAGTTGAACCACTTGAGTTCCACACCAATTCTGCAGCAAGCTTCCTGCTATCCCTTTCAGTAATCCGCTTCTGCCTTTTGGTTGTGGATGATTCTGTAAATGATGATAGAGCCTGGATTATAGTTCCAAAACATGAACAGCACCTTGGTAAAATAACTCTAACATGACCTCATTTGACACCCTGGTATTTAGGTATTTTACAAGTTGGCAATGTGCAGTTCAGGTTAGGTTATGTGAATTATTTTGGTTATTATTTCCAACTGGGATTATGGGGGTTCACTGATCCTGAGGGAGTACTGTATACTATACACATATAATATTCCTGAACTGTTTATTGCCTACTTGTAAAAACTTGCCAGTATTTATACAGCCTTATGCAAATAGATGTAACTTAACAAGTATCCTAACGTTACTGTGGGTAATGCTAACATTACAAAAATAATCATATCTCTCTTATGTCTGCAAAGGATGATTAATTAAAAGTAAATGTTCTACATTACCATATTGGAAGCTGCCTCATAACTCATTTACTGTAAATTGTCTCAAGACCACGCCACTGAAGTTTAAATTTTCCATAGTCCATGAAAATATGTTTAAAAATTCTGCTAGATATTTGCTCTGATCAACACAATCGTTAACAGTTATTTTAGATGACTTCCATCACCATGTATGTGCAAGCCATTTTACCTACGGTACCTGCCTTCATTTTCATGTGTTCTTTGGCAGATTTATGTCTGGAACTGCATCAGGTTTCAGTAGGCGAACCTTAGCAGGTGGTTCTCTGGACAGAAGTTTGTATTTCAAATGTCTGGCATACTGGGACTGGCTAAAATGATAAGAGCAGACTCGGCCAGCATCTGGAGAAAATGTGTCTGCTCTTCTGCACAAACTTATCCATTTTTTTCTGATTTCACTGTTTTTTGGGAATCTATGGAGTTTATAAACAGTTCCCTTACTCCTCCCGCTACACCCATAGACGCTACAGCAGCCCATTTGTATTAAAAGTACTAATTAAAGCAAAAAAACAAATAAGTGAATCACCACTGTGGTTTAGTGTATCACCAGACATAAACAGAATCATAGTGCCAGCCTACGTCATAATGACGCTCAGCCAATGAAATGCGAGATGCTCAGAACACCAAAAAAATGGTGATCTTATGAGTCTATCTTCTCTTTTTAGTTATTTTATCATGATTCTACATGTCTTGGTAAACTTATGAGATTTGCCAAGAGCAGAGACCACTCATCACTGAAATGCTCATTAACAAAAAACATCACCACATGAAAGAATATTTTTGACAGGCTGGTTTGCATTTGCATAAATTGGTCTTCCGTCCAGCAGTCCCTTACACACAGTCAATTCACTAATGAGTTCAGTGGAGTTGGCGTCCATATCTCCGTTAGTATCGTATTTCTGAGAAAGTAGTGCTTTATTGAAGCCTGTCATTGCCTTAGTTGTCTGGAATTTAATCTTTACCAAATACCGCTCTATCAGGTACGTTTATGTGAAGCTACAGAACGTGGTGAATATTTTTGGCGTATCTGATAGAGCCTGGATTCCAGGGGCTTGAATGATGAGTGAATGGAAGCATGGCCCACTGGACTGGGCAAATTTGGGCTGTCTGGACATTGCTACTACTCACCCTGCCCTAGGGTTGGAAAGGAGGTCCCGTTGATGATGATGATGACCAAATACTGCCACTTGACATTTGTTTGCACTTTTGTGGGGACCGTCCCAAAGTTAGAATAATACATAACTCACTCTTCACTCATTCTTGGTGTGGGTGGATGTGCGTAGGGTTCATTAAATTGATAACCAGTGTGGCCGTGATCACAGCTTTGAGGTCCAATATTTGTTGGATTCCTATAATGTACCTTTATGTATATCCTGTATTATTATTATTATTATTATTATGATTCTCACGCTCATCTTAAATCACTCTCATCTTAATTGTCAGGACCAACTTGCTTAGCCCCGGGCTCTTACGTTCCTCATGGGACAACGTAGGATTGGACAATGGATGGATGGATGAATGGATTATTATTATTATTATTATTATTATTATTATTATTATGATTATGATGATGATTATTATTGTTGTTATTAATATTATCATGTCTTTCTATTTTACAGTGTCCTGGCTTGCAGCTCCTATAAACACTTTTGGAGATGGCCTGGTATCTCCACACTCAGTCTGCTATATATTGTGTAAGGTATGTCTCTATCTGGTAACTTTATCCATTTTTCTATCTATCTGTGTCTATCTATCTGTTGGAAGGCACCTTATTCCTGTAAGGGGTGGCCACTAACAAATTGCCTCCATTTTACCCTGTCCTCTTCCCTCCCTCCAACTCACACCCTTCCTCTCTCATATCTCTCTCCATCCCATCCCTCCATCTTATCCTTGGCCTCCCCACCACCTCACTCATGTGCACTCTTCCTGTCAGTCTCTCATTCCCCATCCTCTCCAGTCCATCCTTCCATCTCATCCTTGGTCTCCCCTCCCATCTCACTCATATGCACTCTTCTAGTCAGTCTCTCATTGTCCATCCTCTCCATTTCATATCATCCTTGGTCTCCCCCTCCACCCCACTCACATGCACTCTTCTAGTTAGTCTCTTATTCTGCATCCTCTCCACTCCATCCCTCTCCTTATCCCCTCCACATCACTCACAAACTCTTCTAGTCAGTCTCTCATTCTCCATCCTTTCCACATAGCCAAACCATCTCAGAGTATTTCTCTTAACATTTTCAACCACATCAACTCCACAATACTCCTTTACTTCCTCATTTGTCAGTCTGTCTGTTTGTCTACTTAACACAGCATAAAATAACCATCTCTCCATCTTGACTCCTGAGATATACAGGATATTAATGCCAGAATATGAAGCATTTAAGTGAGGATATTTATGAGGTGGAGTCAGGATTCCAGGGGCTGGAATGGTGAGGGAGTGAGTGTGTAGTGCTACTTCCTGGTGATTCTACCCTGACTGACAAACCAAGTGGTCTTTTTGTAGTCCAGGAACCATTTACTATCCCAGGGTGGTTGATATTAATACCTAGCATTAGTAATGACATGCTGCTCCATAACACAAAGGTATACGTTTACACAGAACAGGGGAAACTTGGAATGTGACATCCATAGACTTTCATGAAGGCAGCAAAATTTCTTAGGGAATTAATGGCTGATTGAAAGTTAGGTTAGGTCACTTTGGGCAGGGTTTGGTCTGATTAGGTAATTTTTGGTTGGGTTGGCTTCAGTTTGACTAGATATAGACGGATTAGGTTAGATTGCTTTAGAATATGTCGGTTTTGATAGCTTTTGGGTTGGGTTTTATTTGGTTGGGTTAGGCTGGGTTAGGTTTGGTTGGATTAGGTCATTTTAGGCTTGACTGGGTTGGGTTAGGTCGGGTATGGTATGGTTAAGTGAGACTAGTTAGGATTAGGCAGGGTTAGATGCAGTTAGGCTGCATCAGAATTAGTTAGGTTAGGTATGGAGAGGTTATGAGAAGCTGAAAGAGTGCATATGATGGGAGCAAGAAAGAGGAAGGAGAAAATGAGTTAATGACAAAGTGTAAGATGGTGAATTGAAGTAGGAAATGTAAATGTGGAAGACAGGAAGACAAAAGATAATTAATGAGAAGCAGTGGAAAATAGTGATTTGAAAGCAGGAAATGCATACATGAAAGGCAAGACAATGCTTGATAGTGTCCTGGTACCAACACAGACGTCAGGCAGTGAAATCTGAACAGTGATAGTGAGGTAAACAAAGAATATTTACACTCCCACTATATTTTGCATTCTGAAGTAAGGTGAAGAGCTGTGAAATACAACACTTTCTGTTTAAATTTTAACAACTGAACAGAAGACAGAGCTGTGAAATAACTATGCACCTCACATTTCAAGAAATATATTATATTTTAACTTTTTTTTTTAGCATAAACATATATTTTGGATACTCAGAACTATCATACACACTGAAATGTATGGGGAAATATTGTTTGGTTTCAGTTTGATGGATGGGAGAGAGTTCGTTACCTTTCTGTTTGATTTAGTTCAGGAAGACAGCTGTTCAGGAGAGGAGCATAAACACCCCAGAGAGAGAGAGAGAGAGAGAGAGAGAGAGAGAGAGAGAGAGAATAATACAAAAGGTAAAATGAGTACCTAGGAAAGTTGTGTGGTTACCCAGATGATAGAGTGGCCTTGTATCCCAGGATGGTTTAGGAAATGTCACAGACACAAAGGTCAGTTGCACAGAGGAGCACTGCAGCATAATTATCTCTGTATCTATCAGACTGTCTGTCAGGCTGTCCGTTTATTCTTCTGTCAATCTTCCTGTTTATCTACCCAGCCATTTTTTGATCCATTATTGCCCCCAGCTTTACAAACAGATAGGGAGCTGTACTTGGTGGCCAACTGTAGGGGTCTGAAGGAAGGGGAAAAGCTAGGACAGAAGGAAATAGCTTACTAGTAAAATGATCGGGGTTGGGTAGGAGGTGGTGTTCCATAATTTTCAAATACCCCCTCTAAAATATGGAGATGGTCTGTCTGAGTGAGGAAATAGCATTGGTTGGCTAAAGAATCAAGCCTAACCCTCTGTACATATCCCTTGAAATGTGGACCCCCAAATTTAGCATTTTACCCTCCCAGAACGCCTCCCGATAGTCGTAAATTTTGAAATCCAACACAGGAGACCAAATATATGGCTTTTTATTTACAGGAGACGGTAGGCATAAACAGCAAAATAGTTCTTAACAGCAAACATACATTTCAGATAGAATAATGCTAGGATTTAAGTCCATAATGCTGAGTTTGAAGGAGTCGAAGTCCACAGTTTGTGGCACAGGGAGTATTATGGAGGCTTGGTTTCTGGATGGACTCCGGATATGCGTCAGTCCAAGCAGTTGACAGTCACCATAGAAGGCTGCACATCACCCCATCATCTGGTTATATGGTTACCACCCAGCATTGTAAACAGTTTCCTCAGTTACAGGAAACCATTAGGCTTGCAACACAGTGTAGAGCCACCTGCACTGGAAAAATAATAAAATGTGACAGGATGACAAGGGAGAAGTAGGAAGAGAGGACACACAGAATGAGAAAGGGGAAGGAAGAAGTAGGTGGGACTATATCAAGGGAATGAATGATGGTTGTGGATTTGGAGAAGGCATTTGATAGAGTTCCATGGGTGATAGTAAAAATGGGCTGTGAGAGAGCTGTGAGAGGCCAAGGATGAGATGGGGGAATGGAGTGGAGAGGTATATGAGAGAGGGGTGTGTGAGCTGGGAGCAGGGCAGTGAAATGGCGGGGGACAGGGTGACACGGAGACAATTTGTTTGTGGCCACCCCTTACGGGATTAAGGCTTCTGGCAGTAGATAGATAGAGAGAGAAAACTGTATCTTAATGGATTGTCAGGTTGACGTGAAATTTTATGAATGGGGAGCTGTTGTACATGTGAGAGTGAATGGAGAGTTATGTGAGGAATTATCAAGTTCATACAGGCGTTCACACGAAGCAGGAATAACAGGGGGCCTATTGCCACATATTAAGGTTACCTATTTATCTATTGCCATAAGGGGTGGCCTCAAACAGATCGCCTCCATGTTGTCCTATCCCCTGCCATTTCATTGCCCTGCTCCCAGCTCATACCCCCCTCTCTCATATACCTCTCCATTCCATCTCATCTCCTTGGCCTCCCTCTCCCTCTTCCCCCCCCTCCACCTCACTCACATACACTCTCCTTGTCAGTCTCTCATTCTGGTGAGAAAAAAAGAGTGGATGTGAGGCTACAAAGATTTAACAAACATGTGAGAAAAGAATAGACAGGATTATCTCCCACCCTCCACACCATCCAGGAAGGGAGGGAGGCAGGAAGAAAGGTAGGGAAGTGTTTTTAAAATGATCAAGCATTAGAATTTTTATAGGAAAGGGAGAAGCTGTGCATTAAATAATCACTAATGTACACTTATAAATAAATAAATAAAGTTTCAATATGTAAGTGTCTGACCCATAGGGCATGATTGATTGATTTATTGATTTTTTTATAGCCAAGATTGAGGTCATAGTAACAGACATTTACAGGAAGTCATGCATTACCAGCAGATTCCCTTTGACCTTGTCTGTTTATCTACCTGTATCTATCTGTATAACTTACCAGACACGTTAATCCTTCAAGGGGTGGCCACAGACAAATCGCCTCCATGTCACTCTGTCTTCTGCCATTCACAACTCCTCTGATATCTCTCACCACTCCATCCCACCATCTTAGCCTTAGTTTGCCCTAATACCTCACTCATACAGTCTCCTGGTCAGTCTAATTCTCTGTTCTCCACATGACTGAACCATCACAGAGTATTTCTCGTAACATCCACATCACAGTGCTTGTCACCTTCATCATTTGTCGTTGTTTTTCCATATAATTCCACATGCACCTCCCATATACCTCTTTTTCACTCCACATGCACCTCTCATACACCTCTTTTTCACTCCACATGCTCCTCTCAGATAACATTTTTTCACTCTTTGCCACTCTTCCACTGCTGTCACCCTTGACCTGTGTCCTTTCACCAGGGATGAGACCAGCATGTTAACCCTGTGGAGGAGTCTGGTACTACCCAAGCTTGAATAAAAGTTCTATAGCAAGAGGGGAAGATCCTGCCACGTCAAAGGATATTTCACAAACGTGTTAACCTGCACCGTAGAAGCCTTCAAGCCGAAATCAGACGCCTTCCTGCGAAAGATGGGAGACACACCACCTCTTGCCACATACTGCGACAGGCTAGGGTATTTGCAAGAATATATTGATGCCACGGCACTGCGTAACTGAGGCTTAGTGGCTGAGATCTCCATAGGGTGTCATAAGGTAAGGCTAAGCTTCACTTCCATATGATAGAGTAGGGATCATTGTACTGTAATAAAGTTTCTCCCTCTTTCTCTCTATCTCTATCTGTTTATCTATCTACTTGTCTTTTTCTCTCTCTCTTAGTCTTTCTAAGCTCACTTCCCTATTCCTTTTGACCTTCTAGTATCTCATATTCTCCATCAGCTCTGCCTACACAGTGTCAGTCATCAGTAAACTCCATGTAGGGTTATTGCCTTGGGTGTGCTGTGTGGCAAATCATCTGTGCTGCGCCATCTATCTGTCTATAGCCCGACGCCCTAATCCCACAAAGGGTGGCCACAGACAAAATGCCTCCAGGTTGCTCTGTCACCCACCATTTTACTGCCCTCCCCTCAACTCACTCCCCCCTCCCTCGTATATCACTCAACTCCATCCCTCCACCTCATCCTTGGTCTCTGCACCATACTGTCACATATAAACAAACTGTCAGGATTATAAAACGAAAGCAAAAAAACTTATATTTATGGAGGGGTAAACAGCACCCTTAGAAACCAAACTGTTTGTGCAGGTACATGGCTGAAAATTCTGGTCAGTACCTGGTGTGACTAGTTTCGTTTTTGAAGGCTCCAACGTGCATGTGTCAGCCTTGGCCACCTAATGGTGGCTCTCCATGCTGCTCAATCTCTGGCAGCCTCCCTGTTCAGTCCCTTAACCCTGAGGTCACACTTAATGACCTTATCCCAGGTCCTTTTTGCTGTACCCCTTGCAACCCCACCCCTAAAATTAACTCTTCTCACTTTCTGCACCCAGTTATCATCCCTCATCCTCTCCACATGCCCAAACCACCTCAATCTACCTTTCCTCATCACAACACCAATACACTCCAGTAATCTTGTAGTATAAACACAGCCTCAGTAGTTGACTAAGGGGCGATTCCACAGTAGTTTTCGTTTGTTTGCTTCCTCCCCAGCCACACTTAATAACTACATTTTTTCCAAAAAGTTCAGTATCCACTTTCACTACCTCTGTCAAATGGTTAGATAATTAAGATTGCTACATAGTTTAGTCACCAAAATCATCATATAATTAAGTCATAAGTCATTTACACAGTTCAGTTTCTTTTGTTTGGGTGCTTCCAAACCACTACAAACAACTGTGGAATCGGCCCTAAATTTTACCCAGCAAGGAGATATCATGTAGATGGTTCGTTCTGCACTTGCTAAGGTAAAAATATAGAAGTGATCTTTTTTTTTTTTTTCTGTCTTTGTATGCCCACCATGTCATATATAATTAGGGATTTTTTAGTTTCATCATGTAAGTTGATTATTGTTGCAACAGGAGTTAGGGTATAAAAATGTACATGAAAACATTATTGTGATGAGGATTGATAGATTGAGATGGTTTGGGCATGTGGAGAGGATGGAAGATGACAATTGGTATGGTGAGAGATGTTGATGAAGAGTTGAGAGGAAGGATGGAACTAGAATGTATTGATGTTGTGATGAGGAGGGTAGCTTGAGACGGTTTGGGCATGTGGAGAGGATGAAAGATGACAACTGGGTGTGGAGGGTGAGAGGTGTGAACGTTGAGGGTAGAGTTGAGAGGAAGGATCGGACCGAAGTATATTGGTGTTGTGATAAGGAGGGGTTGATTGAGATGGTTTGGGCATGTGGGGAGGATGGAGGATGGCAGTTGGGTGGGGAAAGTGAGAAGTATGAATGTCAGGTAGGGTTGTAAGAGGCAGACTGAAAAAGACCTGGGACGAGGTTATAGAGTGTGACCTCAGGGATCAGGGACAGAATAGGGAGGCTGCCAGAGATCAAGTAATGTGGAGAGTTGCCATTAGGTGATCAAGGCAAATGTATGCAATCAGGTTGGAGCCTTTATAAACAATATGATATGACACAATCTTATTGCACTTGCCCTTGCCAGTATGATGCTTTAAGTTTAATAAGGGGTAAATCTACCAGGCATCACCCCCTTTTGTGTGTGTGTGTGTGTGTGTGTGTGTGTGTGTGTGTGTGTGTGTGTGTGTGTGTGAGAGAGAGAGAGAGAGAAAAAGAGTGCTGAGTCTGTTCCTGAATGTTGTTAAGTCTGATTCCTTTATTTGTTTTGAAAGACACATTAATTCAGTCTATGGTAACATTTTTTTTTTTCACTTTTCTATCACTGTACCCGGGTATTTGAACTCTCTCACCAATCCCAGTCTCTCTCCATTTACTGTGACATTGCACTGGGAGTCACCTTCTCACTCAATAACCATCACTTTACTGTTTTCTACGTGTACTCTCAAGGCACGACGCTTACAGACATCAGCAAAACTCTGCACTAGCGTACCAAGTTCTTGTCCGGTACTTGCAAGCAGTACTGCATCATCAGCATACAACAAATTTGAGATATTCCATCCATCACCATTCATTACCAATGCCATCCCTCTCTCCATTACTCATGTTTTCACTTCTGCCATCACCCTTTCCATATATACATTGAACAACCATGGGGACATCACACAACCTTGTCGCACGCCCACACTGATTGTGAACCATTCACTTAGATGCCCATTAACCCTGACACATGCTTCACTACCATCATAAAAACTCTTGATGGCACCTAACAGCTTACCCTCTACACCTTACATGCACAAAACTTTCCACAATCCTTCTCTGTCCACTTTGTCATATGCTTTTTCCAGATCCATGAATGCCCTAAATTCCTTATGGTCCTTCTCACAAGCCTTCTCTACTATCTGTCTCACTGCAAATACTTGATCCACACATCCTCTGCCACTCCTAAAGCCACCCTGTTCATCACTCTCTAGGACTTTTGATATCTCTCTTACTCTCACTCTAATAATTCTTCCATATACCTTCCCTACCACACTCAGTAAGCTTATGCCACGATAATTCTTACACTCACTTCATTCACCTTTATTTTTGTACAGGGGTACAATCACAGCCTTTTTCCAGTCTGCAGAAACAATTTCACTCATCCATGTCTTCTTACATATCTCCAACAAGCACTTCATTCCATTCTCTCCACTACATTTAAGCATCTCTGCATACACCTCATCAACCCCAGCTGCTTTCCCATTTTTCAGCTGCTTCACAGCACTCTTCACCTGTGTGAGTGTCACGTCTCCTGGCACTGCATACCTTCTCTGCACACCCCCAAAACCAATCATGTTTACAGCTGCTCTGCTCTCTCTATCCCTATTCATCAGGCTTTCAAAATATTCTTTCCATCTGGTCCTTACTTCATATCCGTGGGTTAATAATCTACCACCTGCATCCTTCATACCATCCCATTTCTTACTGCTTTCACTTCTACATTTCCGCACCTCTTTCCAGAATAACTTTTTATTTTCAGAGTAGTTTGCATTAATTTTTCTTCCTAGATCCTCATTTACCTCCTCCTTTTTCCTCATCACTAATCTCTTTACGTGCTTCTTGCTCACAACATATTCAGTTCTTATTTCAACTGAACCCCTATCCTGTAACCACTTTAGCCACTTCTTCCTCTTTTCCTCCACCACTCTCTTTACCTCCTCATCCCACCATGCCATACCTTTCCTCTTTGTTGTTACTCTTGCCACACCACATACCGCTTTAGCATTCCTAACTAAGCAATCCCTATATGCTTTCCACAGTCTGTCCAGATCCAATTCATTCCAATTCAGTAATTCTAACTCGTCCTCTACTTTGGTCCTGTATTCATCTGCCATTTCTTTGATCCTCAGCTTCTCAACTTTCAGTCTTTCTCCCTGACTGCTTCTCTCTCTCCTGAGCATTCTGCATCCATTTCATGACACTTAGTCAGGACTAGCATCTTATTCTAGTGTAAATTTGTTGTTACAGCTCAGTATTCAGGATGGAGAGACAGAAATTGTAGGCCAAATTACAGTCAAATGGGTCTAGGTAAGTAGCAGAGCGGTGGTGGAAGTGCAATGCCAGGCAGAGTAAGACTGAAATTGTAGGCAGGATGGTTGGCTGTGTCTGCCCTACTTACCAAACCTGATGTGTTGTAATTCTGAGAAGGTTCTTCAGTTTCCTCAGAGAGTTCGTTACAGTTGACATTTGATTGATGAAATTAATTGACCATATGCTCATTTTGGACCGTACAAGGAAATGAAAAATATTGACATTGATAATATTCATAGAATCAGCAAAACTTAAATTTAAAATAAATATATAAACATCATGTGATGGTAACTTTGACATAATATCAAGAACTTGTTAAAACACTATAATGCTTTGATTTGGTTATAAATAATGAGAATGATAACCTGTCTTGATGTAATGCTGCCTACTTCTTCCTTAGCCTTTATCATTCTTTTTCTGTGCTTGCCCTCCTCTCTTCCTATTTCTCCCATCTTTCCTGTCACTTCTTATTGCTTTTCTTTCCGTTATAGGTGGCTTTACATTGAGTGACAAGCCAAATGGTTTCCTGTAAGCCAAGAAACCATTTACAACACTGGGTGGTAACCATATAACCAAACCATACGTGCTCCCTACGTGTCAAGTGGGTTGGTGGAGGGTTAGTGCCCCTCCCTGTAAAAGAAATAACTCAGAGTCAAATGGCCACCCCGTACGGGATTATGGCGTCTGGCAATAGATAGATAGATAGATAGTAATATGTAAACTCTCAAATGCAAGAGTTAACCATTACATTCAGTACTTCATGTATGCAATAGGTCAACTCTGGAACTGTCTTTGTATTTCCTACTGTCTGTGATCTTTATTGTTTTAAATACAGTGTGTCCAGGCATCTTGAAATGATTGGGTCTTGAATATGGCTTCTGTTATCGTGTTTTTATTTTTCTTGGAGGGAACAATCTTGTGGGCTTGTAGCCTTGTGTTCCTTCTGTGCATTAAAAAAAAAAAGTATCAATCTATTGCCAGACGCCTCCAGGGGTGGCCACAAACAAATTGCCTCCATGTCACCCTGTTGTTGTCCCCAAATGATATTGTTCTTGATGCCACCAGATACATTTCTTACCAGGTAAACTTAAGGTTCAGAAGGAAAGGACTAATTGTGTAATATATTTTTCAGGTGCGTGAGTTGATTGTCAGCCGTGGAAGCTGCCTAGAGAGAGGCAGAAAGAAGAAGAAGAGGAATCCCCAGCTAACTTGAAACTGTAATGGACGTTAACCCCAACACCTGCCTGTACAGTGGGGTAAGTGTGTGAATGTGATGCCTCTGTTTTTGTTATTGCTTCAGGCCTATCAGGATATGAATCTTTGTGTGTGTGTACGTGTGTGTGCGTGCGCGTGCTTATAGTGATGGTATGTGTGGTATGTTACCATAGGGCACGTGTGGTTTTGTTGCATTCATGTATCTCGGTTTGTTTATCTGTGGGTGAAACGATGAAAGTGAATCAAAAGGTAGATTCTGAAATATAGTGGACTGCAGGCTGATGTTGCTCTTCTCCTGCAGTCCACCATCCTATCTATCTGTCTGTCTATTACCAGACGCCTTAATCCCGTAAGGGTTGTCCACAAACAAATCGCCTCCATATCGCCCTGTCCCCCGCCATTTCACTGCCCTGCTCTCAGCTCACACCCCTCTCTCTCATATACCTCTCCATTCCTTCATCTCATCCTTGGCCTCCCCCTCCCTCTCCTCCCCTCCACCTCACTCACATACATTATCTTCATTAGCCTCTCACTCTCCATCCTCTCCACCATCCTCCTTATTTGAAATTGTGGGTTGAGGGAGGTTGTATATTAGTGTCACCAGGTGAAGGCATCCCTCTTTAGCGTCAGTTCTTTTTTTATTTTAATTTACACAGTTGGTGGATTTATACAAACCAAGGATGAACATATTTTTTTTTTCCATCCTCCTCCAAGCAGAGATAGGGAAGGTGTTGAGGGATGTTTAAATACCTGGGCAGCTCCACCACTCACACACATCAGTGCCACCACATGAAGGCACCTTAGGCTAAGTACAGGAAGTCTAGTATTGGACCTTATGTTGTATATGTGTTGGTCAGGAAATTATATTCATCTTGGACATGTGTTAGGAGTGTAATGCTGGATGGTAGTGAGACATGGGCAGTAAAGGAAGAGGATATTCACTGGCTCAGACATACAGAGGACAGTGATTAGATGGATGTGTTGTGTGTTCTTGAATGCTACGCCTGGGAGGGCTAGTGTTTCGTGTTCTTGTGTATTATGTCGTTTGCCGTGAAGATATACTGGCGAGGCAGGGTAGTCAAACAAGAGATGGGTGGAGTGAGACAGCGGTGTTTATTCTCTAGCTTTCGAATCTGACCCTCAACACAAAACAGCTGAGCATTGTGGGTAGCGCGCCAAGCGCGGCTAATTCAAAATACGTAACATCTTCCTCCTTTCGTAAAAGACACATAATCAATCCTGACATGCAAAGCACGAAACACCTTACCCCTTTAATAAATAAAGCATAATCAATCATGATAAGATTAGGTATTCAGTAGACAGTTGGACATATATCAAGTTTCGGGTGTTGCACTCCATTTACATTCTTTGGAAATAAAGTGCTGTATAGAACCTAATAATTCCTTACAGACCACACATATTTAAAAAAAAAATGAATAATTATTATTTCCCTGAAGGGCAAGATTAATCACAGTGCAAAATGGTACACTGTACGGTACATTATTCCTACAAGTCCAGTCTCCTTGGTGCTTTAACTGTCCTACCTGACCAGGTTACATAGTCACTTACTAAAGGAGATCCGACACAGTCCCCACAGCTCACAGTCTCAGGTTCTAAGGATGCATCACCTGCCAGTGTTGTCTTATCATCATTGGGCCGACTCTTGTGTGTTCTGGCTGGTTTAGATGATCGCAGTTGTTGACGGTTTCTCCTGTATGTACCTCCATCCTTCGTTGTTACTTCATAAGCTCGGGGACTAAGTTGCTTCTCTACAGTGGCTTCCTTCCACTCCTTCTTTGGATCGTCTATTGGTTGTACTCGCACAGTATCTCCAACGGACAAGGGTTTGAGGCTTCTTCTATGCATGTAGTGTTCTGCAGTGCTGGCTCTTTTCTTCTCCATGCATTCTCGTTCTCCAGCAATGATATTTGGCTGCAAGCGAGCATTAATAGCAGGGATCAATGTCTTGGTGCGACGCCCCATAAGCCGCTGAGCAGGACTGGTTGCCATACCTTCTTGAGGGGTATTGCGCATGTTCAGCAATCCAAGGTAGGGGTCTTCTTTGGCCCGATGGCACTTCTTCATCATGAGCTTGACAGATTTTACAGCGGCTTTGCTGCACCATTGGACTTGGGGTTTCCAGGACTAGAAGTTTCATGGCAAAATTTCCACTTCTTTGCAAATGACTGAAACTGATGAGAGGAAAACTGTGGACCATTATCACTGATCACAACGTCAGGTATGCCATGTCGAGCAAAGTGGTGCTTAAGTTTTGTGACGATGGCTTCTGAAGTTATCTCTGGAAGGTAGTCAACTTCAGTGAACTGACTAAAGTAATCAACAGTTACCAGATAGTTTCGGTTTTGGATGGTGAACAAGTCAGTTGCCACTTTTTCCCAGGGACGTTCTGGAAGTTCATGTTGATACAGGGGCTCAGGGGATTGCTTAAGTGAATAGGAGGAACAGACGTCACAGGACTCCACAAACTGACGAATTTCCGAAGACATCCTAGGCCAGTAGATTAACTCCCTTGCACGTCGTAGGCAGGAGTTTATACCCGAGTGGCCAGCGTGCACCTTCTCCATCATCTCGTATCGCATAGAGCTAGGGATTACCACCCTCTCTCCTCTAAGAATAACACCATCTTGTACAGACATCTCCTCTCGATAACTGTAATATGGGGCTAGGCAGTCTGGAAGGTGACGTTTCTCATCAGGTCACCCTTGAACGATGACATCCTTGAGCAGTCTTAACGTTGGGTCCTTTTCTGTGGCATGCCGTATTTCTTGAAGGCGAGATTCCCTGAACTGGGAGTAGGCTAGACTGTTAACTGAGAAAGAGTCGTCATCTGTGTCAGGCAGGGGAGCACGTGAAAGAGCATCAGCAATGGGGATTTCTTTGCCAGGACGGTAAAATAGTTGATACTGGTAGTCTTGAGTGCGAAGGAGCATCGCCTGGAGTCGTCGTGGGGCACAAGATAGTGGCTTGTTTGCTATGAACACAAGAGGTCTGTGATCTGTGAGGACCCTGACCGATCTCCCATATGTGTAGTGATGAAATTTCTCTAATCCGTATACAACGGCTAACATTTCTTTTTCAATTTGAGCATAATTTCTTTCAGAGTTAGATAAGGAGTGACTGGCAAAGGCTACAGGCTTCCCATTTTGCATTAATGCTGAACCCAGACCATATTCACTAGCATCGTTTTCTAGGGTAAGCTCATCACAGGGGTTGTAAAATGTGAGCACAGGGCTATTGGTGATCATACACTTAATTCGGTTGAATGCTTCTTGTTGGCTTGCTGACCAAACCCAAGAAACATCCTTCTTTACAAGATTATGCAAGGGGTACAAAACAGATGCTGAGTTGGGCAGAAACCTAGCAAGATAATTGACCATACCTAGAAAACGCCTTAGCTCCACAACATTAGTAGGTGCTGGATACTCACATATGGCTCGGATTTTGTCAGGATCAGTTACCAGGCCATCTTTTGTAATACAGTGACCCATAAATTTTACATTGTCAGTTCTCAGAGTGAGCTTGTCTTCATTCAGTTTTATATTCATTCTCTGACACCTCTCAAAGAACTGCTTCAAGTTGGCGTCATGCACTTCCAGAGATTTCCCATGAATTATCACATCATCAGCTATGCAAATTACACCAGGTACACCTTGTAAAGTTTCAAGTAGTCTTTTCTGAAAGATTTCTGATGACACTGATAAACCCAAGGGGTAGTCTAACCCAGCGGTATCTCCCAAAACACGTTTGAAAAGTGGTTAGGTAGCTAGATTTTTCATCAAGTTTGATGTGCCAGTAACCAGAAGCAAGATCTGCTTTAGAGAAGACTTCTGACTGGCTCAACTCATGTAATGTATCCTGAAGTACAGGAAGAGTATAACGCTCTCGGAGCAGTGCTTTGTTGAGTTCACGAGGGTCTATACAAATTCTGATGTCACCATTCTTCTTTGGTGCAACCACAATCTGGCTCACCCATTCAGTTGGCTTGCTAACTGGCACAATGACACCTAAGTTCTCTAGTCTATCAAGTTCAGTTTTCAGCTTTGGTCTAAGTGCAACAGGGACCCTTCTATCAGGCATGATGGTTGGCTTCACCTGGGGGTCTACTGACAATGACTGTAGACCTGGCAGAGTACCTAAACCATCAGTGCCGGTATTACTCAACATGTCACTATTACAGTCAGACTCACTCACTTTCACATTATCCACACGTTCAAATACATCTTCATTAACAGTTATCAGATCCATCTGTTTGCTAGCCCCAAGACCTAAGAGAGGGACTAAATTTTCTTCAAACACCACAAACTCCACAGAATATTTCTTACCATTTTTGGGATTTTTAATGCTTCTCCTGCACACACCCACAGGAGTCTGAACAGAGTTATTCCAGGTAGTAAGGATTCTCTTAGTCTTCTGTACATTTTTTGCATATTGTAGTGGTAGGGCATTAACTGATGAGCCAGTGTCGATCTGAAAAATTACCTCATTATCATCAATTAACATGCAACACTTAACATCTTTCTTGGGAGATTTTACAGAGTTTACAGGCATGTAATGTAATGTGTTAACCCACTCTTCATCCGAACTGGACGCCCCATGGGGCTGGGCATCTGGTTCACTCTCAGCAACCTGATGTACAGCTTTCTTTTTGAAGTTCGAGGATTTTACAGTGGCATTGACAGAGGCTTTAACACGACACATACTTGCAAAATGGTCTCTTTCCCCACACTTCAGGCATACTTTCCCTACAGCTGGACATTTATTTCTTGCAAACACATGTGAAAGACCACAAATCTTACATTTCCTAGCTACACTGTTGGAACTATGTGCTTGGGCACAACTGTCTGTCCTAGATCTGACCTTGTTCACAGTTTCAGGGACAGGATTCAACACTCGGGTCTGTGAGATGGCACTCTCTGCAGCTTTGCAGGTATCAATACACTTCTCTAAAGTCAAATTTCTTGTTTTAAGTAGCTCAGTACGAACACTGGAGTCATGAATGCCTAACACAATTCTGTCTTTCATCAGGGAAGCTTTACATGTGTCACAGTAATCACAAGTCTTTACAAGAGTTTGCAGATCTGAGTAAAATTTATCAAAGGGTTCCCCTTCTTGCTGGTTCCTTGTATTAAATATGAATCTCTCATAAGTAACATTAATTTCACCAATGGCAAACTCATCAGATTTGTTGATTATATCTTGCACTGTCCTATCAGCTTCATTACCTTCAAACTGAAAACCATTGTATACCTTGAGGGCATCATCTGCTAAATACTGTAGGAACGTAGCTACCTGGATGTTGGGTTCTTCAGTGTGTAGTCTTGAGAGAAGAGCATACATGTTCCATCTCTGTTTGAAAAGCTTCCAGTTTTCTGCAACATTTGTCCCCAAACAGAAGGGCTGAGGGGCTCTGACACCAGCATAACGGCGCTCACTGTCAGTGTCTGTACTCACCTTGGTGGGTGAGGCTAGTAGGTTACAGGAACTTATCAATAGGTTGCAGGTCAAAGGATATCCGTCTACTCACAGGCTGTAGGCAGGAACATCAGTAGATTGTAGGGGACCAGTTCACTCACAAGCAGGAAGAATGTGCAGGTTCCCCAGCAGGCTAACATCCACTTCAAAATTTCGCCAGGAGTAGCAGCAGGTCATATCACTCAAATGGCTTATACTGCAGACCGCATTCTCTTCTCAGCTCCACTTCCATCAGCTGCCACCATGTTTATTTGGGTAATTCCATGAAGATGTCAACCTTTTGTGTCAAAATCAGAATTGCTTAAAAGTATATAAATTATACATCATTTTAAAGCTTAATCATTGAATTTTATGAATCTGACCCTCAACACAAAACAGCTGAGCATTGTGGGTAGCGCGCTTAAGCGGCTAATTCAAAATACATAACAGCTAGGTTTACAATGGAAGAGTTGAGAGGAATGATACATGTGTAAAATGAATACCAGCAGACTTCAAATAATCAGCTGGAGTCATTGGAGACATGATGGTAAAGCACACTCACAAGGTACCAGGCAAAATCAATTTACTGTTTGGAAAGAATAAAAACTTAAAGATAACATACTAAATTACAAACACAGGGGTTTTATCATTGGACTTCAGTGCAGGTACTTTGATTTTTTGTTCAAAGGTGTGCGTGAGAAACTTTACATCATTTTCTG
This sequence comes from Coenobita brevimanus, assembly GCF_032717465.1. Taxonomy (NCBI): domain Eukaryota; kingdom Metazoa; phylum Arthropoda; class Malacostraca; order Decapoda; family Coenobitidae; genus Coenobita; species Coenobita brevimanus. The sequence goes on from NW_027643554.1 coordinate 62,507, forward strand.
GTAACGTTCCTCACAGTGGGCATGTAACGTGTGTGACAGACCATATGGCTTACCAGGGTTTATTTCAAAGTATCCCAGCATTACATTATTAAGGCCTTGGGATGCCTGTTCATAATATAAAGTTATGTTGGTATTCTCCAGTTTGTTAGTTGCGTATGGGAAAAATGAGGAAAAAACATGAGACACGTTACTCCTGAAATACTTCCATTTAAAGGTCCTGCTACATTCTGACCACAACATACAGTATATGTAAACAACTGTAGTGTCAATCACAACTCAAATAGACACATTTTCAGTAAAACACAATGTCAGCATTCCAAACAATAACAAACTCTGTTATGAAAGTTGCTATATTCAGCACTGGTTTTTCTTTGGTGACATAACATGATAGTTTTTTATGCAGCTCCCCAAGTTGACAGTTTAGGCTCTCTTTCTCTTCAGATTCATAAAATTCAATGATTAAGCTTTAAAATGATGTATAATTTATATACTTTTAAGCAATTCTGATTTTGACACAAAAGGTTGACATCTTCGTGGAATTACCCAAATGTGACATCCATCCAGGAACTAAACTTTTACACTATTCCCCGCTGTCAGCCGCAAGGGAATACAGACTCAGTGCATGGGAAGGGCAGTTGCTTCCCTGCAGTTGATGGGTCTGCTTATCTAGACAGACAAGGGTTGATCAACAGCAACAACCCCTGGAGTGTGATATAGGCAGATTTCTGTAATTCTTTGTATTGGAAGGCAGATTAATCCAGCATATGGTGACATTTTTTTTTGTCCCTTCAATATGTAAACTGTAGCCAGCGTATACTGTATGTGGACTGCAGGCTGGGGTACTGCATTTTTATTATTATTATTATTACTATTATTATTATTGACTCTCGGATACGTTTATGTGAAGCTACAGAACGTGGTCAATGTTTTTGGCGTGTCATACAGAGCCAGGATTCTGGGGGCTTGAATGGTGAGCGAATGGAAGCGTGGCCTATTGGATTGGGCAAATTTGGGCTGTCTGGACATTGCTACTCCTCACCCTGCCTGGATGATGATGACGATTATCATTATAGCAAGGAGGAATACTTGGGTGCCAAGCGTAGGGCTAGAAGAGAGGTATACAGGGCGAAGTCTGAGTCACCAAGACTTTTGTTTGATAACCTAAATAGTGTGGAAAGGAAAAATATGATATTTAAGGTGATGTAGTGATCAGATGAAGAGGGATAATCGGGATATCATAGGTGAGCAGTGTGTGAAGAATGATGAAGGAAGGGTAGTGGTGAACAGTGAGGATATTAAAGATGCATGGAGAGAGCATTATAATTGGTTGTTGAATGAGGAGTTACTGACTGGGACAGGGAAGGTTTGGAGCCAGCAGATCCAGGTGTTTGGCCTCTTGGCCTTTGATTGATGCTGCTACTGTGAAGTGAGGCAGCCATAGGCAGGATGAAGGGTGGGTAAAGCAGCAGGTGTGTCTGGGTTGACTGCCAAAATGTTGAAGGCCTCAGGAGATATAGGGGTGCGGTTAGTCACTGACCTGAGCAAATATGATTATTTATGATTGAATGCCACTCAGGGATAAGTGTGAGGCTGGTCCACTCTCATACTTAAATGTTCGAGACCAACTGCCTAGCCCCTGGCTCCTACGCTCCTCATGGGGCAATGTAGGATTGGATGATGGATGAGACGGTGTTGTCCTGTAGATGATTGGCTAAAGAGTGTGTAATTGTAGCAAGTGTGTATAAAGGGAAGGGTGATGACCATGGAATGAGGAAATTATGAGAGGTATAAAGCTTTTAGATCAGATAATGAAGTTGTAATGGAGAGAGTCCTTAGAAGGTATGATTAGAGAGAGAGTGAATGTTGATGAGATGCGATTTTGCTTGTTTATGCCAGGTAGGGGGACCACTGATTCATTGTTAACAGCTTCAGGAAAAAAATATATTGGTAAGAGAAAAGGGATCTGTATTTTGTTTTTGTTGATTTGGAAAAAGGCCTTTGACAGAGTCCCTAGAGAGGTGGTGAAGTGGGCAATGAGAAGGCTTGACTAGGGAGGAGTGGCTGGTTAGGGTGGTTATGGCTATGTATGTGGGTGCTCGGACCCAGGTAGCATCCAGGTAAGAGTGAATGGAGATTTGAGTGATGAGTTTTCCCGTGAATGTTGGTGTGCATCAGAGAATTCAGTTTCGAGTCCTATGTTGTTTAGCCCATGGTAGCTTGAAGCCCCTCTCACATGACTTCAAAAAGCAGATTCCTGTGGGAGATGTTGCATGCCGATGATTTGGTGTTGATTGCAGAGAATGAAAGGGAAGCGGAAGAAAGATTTAGGAAGTGGAGGGATGAGTATGGGGCACAAGGGCTTAAGGGCCTAACTGCAGATAAAACAAAAGTGATGATATCTAGGGTTGGTGGCTGGAATAACTGTCAAAGACGAGTGGAGAGTGGCCATGTGCGAGAGTTTGCCACGAGGGCGTGGAAAGTAATTCCATCTTGTGCGGTGTTTGTGATAAATGGGGGTGCAAGAGATGTAGTGCTGTCAGAAGTATACTGTGAGATACTGCTGATTTTATGTGTACAGCATGTCGGGGAGAGCAGATGGAGATTGTCAGGCGTGAAAGGATTGATCTTGCTGGTGAATCTCTTGAGAGTGTGGAAGAGTTTTGTTATTTGGGAAACATGTTGTGTGCTGGAGGTGGGGCCAGAGCTAGCACTGTGGCTAAGGTGAGAAGTGGTTGGAAGAAGATCAGGGAGCTCTTGCCTCTCCTGACATTGAGAGGACTCTCCCTACGGGCTAAGAGGTCTTTGTATGCAGCATGTGTTTAGGAGGTGTCATGCTGTAGTGGTAGTGAGACCTAGGGCTGTAAAGGAGGAGGAGGATATTCATTGGCTCAGACATACAGAAATGACAACGATCAGGTGGATGTGTAGTGCGTCCCTGCATCCAAGGTCTGGGGGGCCTGGGTTTACGATGGAAGCGTTGGAGAGGTGCAGGGATGGGACTGGAGTGTATTGGTGTTGTGATGAGAGAGCGGTAGATTGAGATGGTTTGGACATGTGGAGAGGATGGGGATGATAATTGGGTGAGGAAGGTGAGAAGTGTTAATATTGGGGTGGGGTTACGAGGAGTAGACTGAGAGAAAGATATGGGACTGAGGTCATTAAATGACCTCAGGGTTAAGGAAAACTGAACAGGGAGGCTACTAATGGATCTTGCAGCGTGGGAGAGCCGCCATTTAGGTGATCCAAGGCTGATGCATGACAAGCATGTTGGAGCCTTTAAAAACGAAAACGAAAACGAATTTGAAAACGATAATGAGACCTGTAGTCAAGAAAAAAAAAGAAAAAAATCACAACAGTTTCCCAGTTATGAAGCCTGACCCTCCCAAGTAAATTTAAACATGCTAAAAGTAAGTGCAAAATAAATTCAGATTATGTCGGAGCAGCCCTAATGAGAGAGATCAGTGTTTGGAAACTCCCTGTACTGTTGTTTGGAGATGATACTGTGTTGTTAAGTGAAGATGAAGGGGAGCTGCAAGGCTTGGTGGATGAGTCTGGGAGAGTTAATGTAAGAAATGGAATCTAAAAGGTGAATGTAGGGAAGAGTAAAGTTAAGGTCTTTAGAGAGAAGTGAAGTGCACCGAATGTACAGTGAGGGTTGGAAAATGAGGAGGAAATGGAAAATGTTAGGGCGATTTAAAGTACCTGGATTGTGTAATGAGTAAGGATGGAAGTTTAAAAGGGTTAAGTGCTTGAAAAGTGCAACAGGAAAGAAAGGTTGCTGGTTCTCTGAAGGCAGTAATAAGAAACAAGAGAAGTGAGCATGGAGAAGTAAAAGAGTTGGTGCATGACAGTAGTGTGATACCAACTCTAAGGTATGAAAATGAAGCCCGGACCATGGTGGTAGGACACAAGAGTGAGAGCAGTGCAAATGGAGTTATCTGAGAGGAGCATGTGGAGTCACATGGAAAGACAGATTGACAAATGAGGAAGTGAAGGAGTGTTGTGGTGTGGATGTGGATGTGATAGAAAGCGATAGGAGAAATACCAATGAGGTTGTTTGGCCATATAGAGAGGATGGAGAGCGAAAGACTGACGAGGAGAGTGTATGTGAGTGAAGGGTGGAAGGGGTAGAGGGAGGGGGCGGCCAAGGATGAGATGGAGGGATGGAGTAGAATGGTATATGAGACAGAGGGGTATGAGGTGGGAGCAGGGCAGTTAGATGGTGGGGGAAAGGGCAGCATGGAGGTGATTTGTTTATGTGGCCACCCCTTACAGGATTCAGATGTCTGGCAATAGATAGACAGATCAACAGGTAACTGTTCAAAAAGGAAAGAATTATATAGTACTCACATGTGGAACAGTCATCTATTTTTCCAGCTTTTCACTGCTGTATGGGTAAAATTCTTCCAATCTGAAATAAAGAAAAACTCCTTAAGCTTATTCAGACTCTAATGCTCTGAGAATAAAATACACATAATTTTAAAAATGAGAGAGGAGGAAGGAAAATTTATTGTACGACAGACCTCAAACATTTCCTTGATCATTTGTGGAGCATCTTTCAGTATAATACATAGTGTGCCTAAATGTCTTATTCCAGGGGCACAACCAACAATGAGGCAGGGTTTGTAACAGCCACTGACATATTACCCCCCTTCAAGGTAGAAAGAATGATAGATGACTAGAAAAAGCCCTTGGTGGAAGTACCTGATCAAAAAATCTCTCACTGTCTATCAGGAAATCAAACTGACACACACATAAGTGGGCTTTCATCTCAAGTAGACATTAAACCATTAAATCCACATACTATATAGCTGAACAGCTGATTAAAACTAGGAGCTGCAAGAATATTACCATATAACCTTAACTTCATTAATGCACATCTCAGCAGCCAAGTATTAACCTATTCCATTACACCTTAGTATTCACTCATGTTATCTATAAAGTTTTTAATATCTACACAGTTTACATAAATAACATGCAAGAGAACAATTCCATCACTGTTAACTGTCTTGTGCACCTAAACTCCATGAATCCAGGAATGTATTTCTATATTATTCATCCCACCTTCAAACTGAGACTCTGAACTGGAAGAATTTAATATAGCCTCCACCAACATCTTCACTAACAGACGATCTTCTGACGAAAATCACATCGTCCACGAGGTAGCAGAAAGAATATGGTTATGTCGTTGGATTCATGGGGTTAACATTATCATCTGTATCATATCAGTACTGTGTATCTTTTTAATATCAACATATCAGGTGAACAATAATAATAATAATAATAATAATAATAATAATAATAATAATAAAATCAATAAAATGATGTTAAAAATAATAGAGACTGTATGTGAGTGAGGTGGAGGGGGGAAGAGGGAGGGGGAGGCCGAGGATGAGATGGCGGGATGGGGTGGAGAGGTATATGAGAGAGGGGGGGTGTGAGTTGAGAGCAGGGCAGTGAACGGGTGGGGGACAGGACGATGTGGAGGCGATTTGTTTTGTGGCCACCCCCAAATGGGATTGAGAGGGCGATCTGGCTATAGATACGATAGATAGATAATAGCCTCATCTTTTGATTCTCAAAAGTAACAATTCATCCTAAGTAATTCACTAGCACTCAAAACATGTTTATACCTTTAAAAGAACAGTGACACCACTCGACATACAAAGCAAACTACACTTGCAGAAATGGCAGCTACTAAACCCTGTAATAACAAATTAAAAACAAAGCAGGCAACAATAATGAAGACAAACACTGATGAAAATTAAAGGAGACTTACTGTTTCTGTTTTTTGTCTGTGGCACAGGGACACAGGGTGCCAGGAGTTAACGATGAAGAGGATGACCCCCAGTGCAGGGACCAATGCCCTTTGAGCCTGACGACGCTCCCTGGAAGAAAGAAAGAGTCTGGCATCAGGAAGTTGTGAGTTGATATTTCTCTCTCTCTCTCTCTATCTCTCTTTAGTACATATACAGTATATATATAGTATATATATCAATCAATCAATCAATCTCATTTCCTGTGGCACCCCACGGGATACTGCCTTAGGGTCTCAATGAACTCTCTCCACCAATATTTGTCTCTTGCCATCTCCTTCAGGTCCCACCAACACTCCTCTCCTGCTTCTTTTTTCATTGTCCCCTCCCAGCAAAGGGTTTCCCTCGGCCTACCTCCTACCTCTTCTTCCTCTAGCAATCCACTCCTGGCACATCCTGTATTAAACAACCTTCTTTTCTGTATATGTGCCCCAGCCACTTCCAGCGAGACAGTCTCACATATTCATTAACTGGTTCCACTCTCGTAATATCCCTTACTCTTTCATTTGTAACTCTGTCTTGCCACTTTACCCCAAGAATCCTTCTCAGTATTTTATTCTCAAATCCTAATACTTTCTGATCTGTTGCAATTGTATACTGTACCATGACTCATGCCCGTAAATTAAAATGGGTCTAACCATGGACTTGTAAATTTTTCACTTTTAGTATGTACCGAAAGCATATTATTATTCCCAAACAGATTTCAACATTCCAACAGCTCGCCAGCGTAGCCCTGTCTAATCCTCTCCTCCAATTTCATTGTTTAATGATCCATTAGATAGATACAATCGTTCCCAGATATTTAAAGTTTTCTACATTTCTTCACCATATTATTCCCAATTACACAATCGATTTGGTTCTCCACGTTCATATTAATAATTTCAGTCTTTCCCACAATTTATTACCAATCCCACTTTTTCTCCTTCCTCCACCAGACAATCGAGCACCCTCTGCATCCTCGTAAATACTTCTGCAAATCAGTACAATATCATCAGCATAGTTCAAATCCATCAGCTTCTTATTTTCTTTCCGAGTTAATTCCTGCACCTGTTCTCCTTACAACCTTTTTCATAACATAATCCATAACCAAAAACAAACAACAATGGCAGAAAGAACTCCTCCTTGAATCACTCCTGACCTAACTTGAAATGGATCACTCAAAGAACCACCCACCATTACCTTACAAAAAGTACCTTCATACAGGCTTCTATTAATATTTACAAACTTTTCTGGTATACCATATAATCTCATAATTTTCAACATAGATACAAGTGAAACACAATCAAACGCCATTTCAAAAAACACAAAACACATGTAAAGTGGCATTTTCATCTCGATTAGCTTGTTGCATTAGATGCCTTACAATAAAAAATCTGATCATTACTACCTCGACCCTTTCTTGATCCCGCTTGTTCTTCTATTAAAATTTTATCAATTACTGGCTCTATTCTGTTCAACAAGATTTTGGAAAAGACTTTTGCAACAACAGGTGTCAAAGTTATCCCCCTCCAGTTGCCACACACACACTTAAATCTCCCTTTTTTGGTATTTTTATAATCACTCCATTTTTCCACTTTTCTGGAATTCCACCATTATCCCAAGCCACATTAAAAAGTTTCAAAAGTGCATTCATCAACTCGTCATTTTCCACCTTAAAAAAAAAAAAAAAAAAAAAAAAAAGCATTTCAGGAATATTCCATCCTCACCTGGAGCCTTAAAATCTTTAACTCCTTTATAGATTTTGCTACCTCTTCCAAAGTTATATCCCCTGTTTCTATCTGCAAATCTTTCTCGGCTGGCAAAATGTCCTCTTCAGCTGGGATTGGTCTATTTAGAACAGATTCAAAGTGCTCTTTCCATCTTTCCTTTTATATCCAAATCTTTAGTCATCAAATTACCATTTCTATCTCGTACAGGTATTTCCTTCCTTCTCTTTTCAGTCCCAGTTAACTCCTTTATGGCCTGATACGCTGCTCTTGTGCTCTGACCGTCATTTCTACTTAATTTAATTTCTGTCTCTGTCGCCTTTTCATCATATAGTCTCCTCTTATCACATCTAACGAGTCTTTTTACTTCAGAATGTAAACTCCAATACTTTGCTCTAAGTACTTCAACTACCTGGCCATCAACATGTTGTTCTTCACTTCTTAACTTAGCCTCTTTCCTTTTCTGAATTACATTCCATGTTTCATCTGACATCCACTTTTTCCTTCTCACTTTTCCCTTTTTCTTAATAGTAACCTTAGCACTCTCATACACAAAACCTCTTTTTACCTCTCTCCACATTTGATTAATATCATTGTCTTCAGATTCCATCAAAGTCTGCAGGACTAGAAACTTGTTTCTACATTCGCACGAAACTTTTCCCTCGTGCTCTCATCACTTCTCCAGCTCATCAAAATCATAATTATTACCTCCTGTACAATTACCATTAACGTTTCTCTTAAGTTTTATTTTAATCTTTGACACAACAAGTTGATGATCACTACCTATATCTGCCCCCCTCCTTACCCAAACATCTTGCAAATAACTCCTATGCCTTCTGCTAATTGCAATGTGGTCAATCTGGTTACAATATTTACCACATGGTGAAATCCAAGTAGTCTTATGTATTTTCTATGCCCAAAGATTGTTCCACCAATTATAAGGTCATTTGTGTAAAAATACAGGTTCTCTCTTCCAATTATAAGGTCATTTGCCAAACAAAAGCTTGCAAGTCGCACCCCATTTTCGTTTCTTATACCAACACCCTCCTTACCCATACAATCTTCAAAGCCATCCCTACTACTGCCAACAATCGCATTAAAATCACCAATGCAAACTAACTTACATCATGTCTTGCCACTCTATTCACTACATCCTGCAGCTTCTCATAAAAGTCATCCTTCATTTCATCAGCAGCCTCATTTGTCAGAGCGTACCCCTACAACCATACTGATATTACCATGGTCAGATTTTAAAACGAGCATAAAGCAAAGCGCTCATTAATTAGTTCTTGAAACTCACATAGTGCCTTGCAAGCATCTCTACTCAGCAGTAAGCCCACTCCTTGGTAATGATTTCCATCACTCCTACCAGAAACCAACATAGTAATACCATCTTCCAAATTCATTTTATCAGCTCCAAGCAACCTCGTTTCTGTAAGAGCACAAATATCCATCTTGTATTCCTTGAACACTGAAATACGTTCTTACATTTTACCAGCCTGATTGAGAGTTCGAACATTCCAGTTTCCTATTCTTAAGGTTCTTTTTGGATTTATGAACTTATTTTTACACCATGGGATTCTTAGCACCCCCTGCCCACTTAAGGGCTGCACAAGACAGGGGGCCATTGCTTCGTCACCAGAGTTCATCAAGATTTCTTAGGCAGTAAAATATTTTACCCTGGAGCCAATGCCAGTGGCTCGCAGGAACCAGACAGTGGAGAGAGGAAATTAACTAAATGAAAGTAAAATGCACAGGGTTTGGACAGACAAAGTACAAGGGAAAGAATGAGAGCAAAAAGAATGTAAATAAAAGTGTCCCTTTTAGTCGCCTCTTACGACAAGCAGGGAATACTGGGGAAGTATTCTATCCCCCTTCCCCAGGGAGGATATATATATATATATATATATATATATAGATAGATAGATAGATAGATAGATAGGTAGGTATAGGTATATGAGGGAGGGGGGGGTGAGTTGAGAGAGTCAAATGGTGGGTGACAGAGTGACTTGGAGGCGTTTTGTCTGCGGCCACCCTTTGCGGGATTAGGGCGTCGGGCTATAGATAGGTAGATAGATAGGTAGGTAGGTAGATAGATAGATAGATATAGAGTACACAGTACTGTTTATATGTACTGTATGACCCCCAATGTGTACTTATTCACGAAATCTTCCATTTTCATATGTGTTTATGAACTCTGACTTAAAACTGATGCTATTCTCACGATTTATCTATGTTTCCATTAATTCTAATATATCATTCTAACTCACTAAACAATAATATTTTGAAACTGTCTGATTCTGTCACACCTCCACTAGAAGATGAGTTTTCTTCTGATG